>NC_136265.1:32154905-32252405 GCF_964187855.1 Myxine glutinosa
ACGGCTAACAGTCAACGCTGCAGACGAGCTGCTTGGTGAGGTGTCGGGCCGACGTCGGTCCGGTAAAAGTTCACCCAAAAGGCGACTGGGAATTCACCTTCGGTTCACCAGACAATGACGCTGACATGAACGATCAGCGGCTCCCAAGCGGAGAACCGCGAAGAACCGCGAAATCTGCGACAAACACGAGAACCAGGCGAATGGCTGGTGCGAGGTGAAATGGCTGGTGCGAGGTGAAATGGCAGACGGGCCGGTAATGGAGACGTACCTGCTCTCCAGCGATGATTCACTTTCGGAACCAAAAGCAAAACCCGTCACGCAGGTTTATTTGCCACAGCAATAACGACACTGTCACAGGAATCCCTTTCCCGGGGAAACCAATATTCGCTCGTGACCAATGTCCACCAGCGTCTGCTCGACACCTCAAAGCAGATCGGCCTTCCTTTCCCGATCTCACTCAATCCGCTCGCCCGCCTCCTCTTCTTCTTCCGTTTTCACCCTCACCCATCTCGTTGCCTTCTGAGACATTATTTTTACCTTTGAAGACAGTTATCTCCATTTCACACTCAAACTGTAACAATAATAGTACATGAAACTAAAAATGCTTCAAGTGGATGACAACCACAAAGACGGAAGTGACGAATCCGTAACACAATGCCAAACCAAAAGTGTAAATTTGCAGAATTAAAGACGAAATTTCCGCATTTTCGAAGTGGTCGAGAAGAACGGGAAGCCGAGTGCTTGGTATGTAGCTGTTTTCCCCTTAGAATTCCTCCACATCTATGTAATGACTGCACCTCTCTGGAGCTACAGGTAATCATTGACTGTGACATTTATTTATTTATTTCCCCCCAGCCTCCAATGTCCACATCTAGGAAAGAATCAGTGTTTCTAGCATTCCGGAAGTTTGACCGAAACGGGGATGGTGTGGTGACCATAGAGGACTTAAAAGGAGTCTACAACCCTAAGCATCACCCAAAGTATCAAAATGGAGAGTGGACCGAAGATCAGGTGTTCCTCTCATTTCTACAGAACTTTGATTCCCCATATGATAAGGATGGGAAGGTGGGTGTGGCTTAATGTCGCGTGGGAAGGGATCAAAATTACGCCATATTTGCATACATAATGCAATAAATAGATGGTCCTTTACCACAAGGAAAAATTGTTGATAAATGTTTTTATTTTATTTTTGATGCTGTTTAAGTAATAATAATCCTTATTCTTTCCTGGATGGCTTGAAAATGGGCAGGTGCTTGTAGAGACCGAATAAGGGGGGGGGGGGGGGGGGGTGTTTTGGTTCACAGAAAGGGGATTAGGAGGCAGTTAAGTTGACTTTTTGTTTTGTTTATTCCTTCATCTTTCTTTATAGGTTACCCAAGAAGAGTTCCTCAACTACTACTCAGGTGTATCAGCATCTATAGACAACGACGCCTACTTCCTGCTCATGATGAAGAATTCTTGGAGACTTTGAGGGCAACACTGATGTGCATAATAACACAGATGAATCAATAACAGTAAACAGTTCTACCAAATAAAAGTAAACAGTACAGGTTCAGGGATGATGATGATGATGATGATGATGATGATGATGATGATGATGATGATGATGATGAAAAACAAAAATAAAACATACCATTCTTATAACCAGATGAAAAACATTTGCACTTGTTTTGTTGCCTTGATATAGATGGTTAACGAAAAAGATTTAGCATTATCATACTAAAATACGCCATTTGTGTCTGTCCGTCTGTCTGATGAATTTTTGACACCAATACATTCCGTCCTTACTTATCCAATCTCAACCAAACTTGACAGAATGACCAAGGGTTACATAATGAAGGTTGTAGCACATTCATTTGCCCCCC
The DNA here is from genome assembly GCF_964187855.1 of Myxine glutinosa. Taxonomy (NCBI): domain Eukaryota; kingdom Metazoa; phylum Chordata; class Myxini; order Myxiniformes; family Myxinidae; genus Myxine; species Myxine glutinosa. Next base: position 32,156,771 of record NC_136265.1, read on the forward strand.
TCCCTAAGGGGGTTTTCTCCCCTGAGCGGGTTTTCCCTGCCATTGCCGCCAATGGGTTGCGTGTTGAGGTGTATATCCATATTAAATTAGCTTTATCGTGGCGTTTTTCCAAAGATGCTTTGAATAACAAAATTAATGATAATCACGTATTATTAATGTTATTACAAAACAATATTAATACTGATAATGTCGCACTTCCACAAGGCGTTTTTCCTGGAGTGATAGCCGGCGAAGCTGGTGTTGTGAATGAACGCATACGTATTATGTTGAAAAACCAGATTATGCTGGATCCCTTGGCTTGAGAATTTCGAAGCTTTGACGCACCAAATCACTCAATGGAGGCCTCCATCTTGCGGATGCGGAAGTATGCATAACAAATTGAAAAAAGTTCAATAGGAGTTTGTTTCACTCGTCTTTGTTTGATTCACAATCCTATGCACCTCTAATTTGTAATTAAAATACTTTAAGACCAACCTCGGCCCGTACGGGCCTGGTTATCTTCAACGAAAATCGTCACCAAACACCGGAACCAATGAGATTCGAACATTTGAAAAAATATTTCAAAAACCAAATCACTCAATGGAGGCCACCATCTTCCGGATGCGGAAGTATGCATAAAAAAATTGCGAAAAAGTTCAATAGGAGTTTGTTTCACCCGTCTTTGTTTGATTCATAATCTCATGCACCTCTAATTTGTAATTGAAATACTTTAAGACCAACCTCGTTATCTTCAACAAAAATCGTCACCAAACACCGGAACCAATGAGATTCGAGCATTTGAAAAAATATTTCAAAAAAGCTTATTACGCGTTTCGGAGGGTGAAAACGGCATCAAATATTCTAAAATTGACGAAAAATTATTTTTTAGAAATCTCGTGGCCGTAGGGGATCGTTTTTCACGGCCGGAAATATCCGAAGTTGAGACAGAATTCACCGAATTAACCAAGAAGTAAATTTTATAAATTTTCATCTCATCCAGAATGCAAATGGTGTCATTTTAGGACTGAATTTGCGAAATTTTGTGAGCTGACCAATCAGCGATTTAGCGATCAGCGATTTAGCGATGGCGCTAAATCAGCGAATTAGCGCCAACGACACGGTTTGATTAACGACAGTCACACATTGCCGTTGAAATGGCGCTATCGTCTGATCTGTCGGCACTGATCTTACTGCAAGCTAACTTCTGGTGGAGGAAGCCGCAGTGCCCGGAGAGAACCAGTCCTGACAGCGACTGAAGTTAGAAGACTACACACATACTGTGAAAACGTATATTAAGCCCAGTTAAAATTTCTTAAAATAGGCCCGAAGCTAGCACATCATATAGTTACTTCCTTAAGCTTCTTGTGACATTTATTGTATGTAGGTATTGGGGAGGACTGTCTGCTCTTCTCTTTTACCAAGTCTTACCAGGTACGGTACCTACTACACCTACCTACTACCAACTACCTAACCTATTGATGCCATAGTGATAGTGATGGGTAAAATAGTGGCAAGAGGCTTTGGCTTGGCCGGCTCATTGCGGCTTTGCAGTCAGGTACTAGTAACGTGCATAAATAGCTTATAGTTTTAATGGCGTTTCCGTGTGAGCAGCAGCTTCTACAGGAAGTAAAAATATTATAAACCACAAACACGTATGCTTAGCTTTTTAAACAGTCGCTAATGCTCTTTATAACACTAAATGAAGAAATTTGGAGGAATCCCGACATCCATGAAGTAAAGTTTACTTGCAGAACTGAGCGAAGATCTATGGTACTGAAGGAGCTGGGGCTCCCACGTCGATCGGAAGAATGGACGCGACAAAAAGCTGGAATTCATCCGAGTTGCTTTAATCAAACCAAACACTCAGGCACTCTGAAAAGCCCGTTTATCGGGCAGCAATATATATACATATTATCCCGGAGCGTTTGCCCAGGAAAGGCGAGAGGGGGCATGGCCCAGCGTCCTGGCTGCGGCCTGGCAAGTTGAGGGCGAGCCTGCCCGGGCGTCCTGGACGAGCCCGGCATGGTGATCACTCCGCGTCCTTGATAGGTGCAAGGCGATTGTGAAAACCCAGCGGTAGCCGCTACACACGTCCCCCCAGAATCGACTTGCACCGGCAGGGTCAATTTGAGGGGGGTCCTGATGACCCGGCCGAAGCGACCCCTGGCGGGTCGTGGGAGGGGGTCCGGTGTGGTGGTGGGCGGTCGAGTGGGGGGCACCGTGGACGGGGGGTGGCCTCGCCGTGGCGGAAGGGCCACCCGTGGTGGGTGGTCGACGTCCACGTGCGCCGGCTTGAGGCGGTCCACCGCAATCCGGTCCGACCTGCCGCCGATGTCGATGACGAACGACTTGTCGTCCCGTCGCAGCACCCAGAAGGGCCCGTCATACGGCGGCCGGAGTGGCCCCCGATGTGCGTCGTGACGCACAAAAACATACTCCGCTGTGCGAAGTGCTGGGGGGACGTAGGACTGGGGGTCACCGTGGTGGGATGTTGGCACGGGGGCAAACCGTCGGGCGGCCTCCTGGAGGTCCGAGCGCTGGTGAGCTGCGGACCAGGGACTGGTAGCATCGGGCACGAATTCGCCCGGGACGCATAGCGCCTGGCCATAGACAAGCTCGGCGGTGGATGCCTGGAAGTCCTCCTTGGGGGCCGTGCGGAGGCCCAAAAGGACCCACGGCAGCCGGTCAGCCCAACCGCCGTCTTGAAAGCCGGCCATGAGCACGGCCTTCATGGAGCGGTGGAATCGCTCGCACAACCCGTTTGCTTGGGGGTGGTAGGCCGTAGTACGGTGGAGCTTGACCCCCAGGTTGCGGGCGACCGCGCCCCAAAGCTCGGAGGTGAACTGTGGTCCGCGGTCTGACGAGATGTCCGCAGGTGCGCCGAAGCGGGCGACCCAGGTGGCGATGAAAGCCTGCGCCACGTCGGCGGTGGTGGTGGAGACGAGGGGAACGGCCTCCGGCCACCTGGTGGTCCTGTCCACCATGGTGAGCAGGTGTGTGAACCCCCGTGATGGGGGGAGGGGGCCCACCAGATCCACGTTGACGTGGTCGAAACGTCGTTCCGGCACGGTGAAAGGTGCCAGCGGGGCCTGGGTGTGTCGGTGGACCTTGGCCCGTTGGCAGGCCGTGCAGGTGCTGGTCCAATCGTGGACGTCCCGACGAAGGCCGTGCCAGACGAATCGCGCCGACACCAGCTTCTGGGAAGCTTTCCGGCCCGGGTGGGAAAGGCCGTGGAGGGAGGCGAAGATGCGGCGTTGCCAGGTGACGGGCACGATGGGGCGAGGCTGGCCTTGGGAGACGTCGCAGAGCAGGACAGTGTCCGCGAAGGGGATGTCGGCCAGGCGGAGGCCCGTGTCCGCCGCCCGGAGGGCTTGCACCGTGGTGTCGGTGGTTTGGTCCGCCGCCATAAGCGCAAAGTCCACGCCCAGGTGGACCGCGTTCGCGCTGGCCCGGGAAAGACAGTCGGCCACGGCGTTGTTTTTGCCAGCGACGTGCCGGATGTCCGTGGTAAACTCCGACACGGCGGAGAGGTGGCGCTGTTGGCGGGCCGACCACGGCTCCGTGACCTTGGCCATGGCGTAAACCAACGGCTTGTGGTCGACGAACGCCGTGAAAGGTCGGCCCTCCAGGAGGTGGCGGAAATGGCGGACGGCCAGGTGTAGACCGAGGAGCTCCCTGTCAAACGTGCTGTATTTGAGCTCGTTCGGCCGGAGCTGCCGGCTGAAAAAAGCGAGTGGCTGCCAAACCCCGTTCACCCATTGCTCATGTACGGCGCCCACCGCGTAGTCGGAGGCATCCGTGGTGAGGGCGATGGGAGCGTTGAGCACCGGGTGAGCGAGCAGTGTTGCGTCGGCGAGGGCCCGCTTTGAGCTTTGGAAGGCCGCATCCATTGCTGCGGACCAGGCGATGTCATGCTTGGCCGGCTTGCCCCGGAGGGCTTCGTAGAGGGGCCGCATGAGTTGAGCAGCGCGGGGCACGAAGCGCTGATAAAAATTCACCATTCCCAGGAATTCCTGCAGGGCCTTTATGGTGCGGGGACGCGGGAACGTGGTGATGGCCTCGACCTTGGTTGGCAGCGGCACGGCCCCGTTCTTGGTGATGTGGTGGCCCAAAAAATAAACGGCCGTCGTGCCAAAGTGGCATTTGGCCGGGTTGACGATGAGGCCGTGCTCGCTGAGGCGCCCGAACAGTGTTCGGAGGTGGAGGAGGTGCTCGGCCCGGGCGTCCTGGACGAGCCCGGCATGGTGATCGCTCCGCGTCCTTGATAGGTGCAAGGCGATTGTGAAAACCCAGCGGTAGCCGCTACAGTACTCTATATACCCCACAAATGTTGAGTTAATAACATGGCCCTTTCTACCACTACCGTGGCATTTTTGTAGCGAACTTTTGAAACTCGTTCCTGCTGTTTGATACAAAACTGAAAGGGACAAGCTCGAGTTGTGCTCCTTTACCAAGCAGCTAGCTAGCACTTGCCAAGCCAGCCGTTCCTTAACGGTTTTGAATCGAGTGCTTGCTCAAATGCTTAAACCACTTGGCGATCTCTCAACAAAAAACTTGGTAAATGAACACACACCCAATGTTCTTGAGATCCGACAATAGATCGACTGTATTCTATATACCCCAAAAAGGAATGACCCTTTTTTCCGCTCCCGTCGTGAGTGGGTGTACTCGTCTCTCAAAAAGAGGTCATTGTGTGGCGGCAACATGGCTATAAGTTCCCTATCGCTGCAGATGTTCAAGGGATGTAGATGTAAAGTTAGGTTCACTTCATGGTAAGATTGGGGTTAGTACGTATACGTACTCGTAGAAGGTGAGGAGGAAGTGGATGATGTAAGTTATAGGGTACAGCAGAGAAATTATGGACCAAATGGTATTTTGCCATCTATCGTTACCAATAAAGAAAACATCTATTATGTTTTCACGTCTGTCTGTCTGTCTGTAAACAGGATATCCCAAAATGTTGTGGACGGATTCGGACGAAATTTGGTGGACTTGTTGGGTGTATGACAAGGAAGAAATGATTAGATTTTGGTGAAGATCTGGATCCGGCTTCTAGAATTTTAAAGTGATTCTTCACCTTCGAGTGATGGGTCTAAAAGTCGTCGTCGGGGGGGGGGGGGGGGGGCGCAGTCTAATCTCTGCTCGGGAATGTTTGGATGACGTCGGCGGTCGTGAGGCGGGATTTACGTGCTGATCAGCAAATGCTGCTTCTTTCGGCCCTGGCGGCGCTGTGAGCGAATGAGTCCATTTGTTCCGACTTTGTTTTACTTGTTTTACTGAGCCCTCGATTTTCTGGCTGGCCGAATGTAATAAAACCGAAGGGAAGACCACAGGAGGCAAATTACACACTGGGGAATTAATCTTTAAGGCCCGTAATTAATTAGCACAAAGCCACGCCCCTTATGGCGACATGCAAACGCTCTTACCCGGACAGGCAGCTCTACTTATTTACATCGAGATGGGTTCTTCTTCGCGACACTCAGAGCATGCTAATCTACACATTCGGAACTCCGAAAACATCCGAAAAAATCTTGATTTCAGGGAGATCCGAAAACAGCAGTTGGGAGAAGGCACCTTTCAAATATGGGAGAACTGGAGCAGTTTGCACAAGAAGAGTGGGCTAAACTGCCAGTAGAGAGGTGTAGGAAGCTCATTCATGGCTATAGGACGCACTTGACTGCAGTTATTTTGTCCAAAAGCTATGCTACCAAATTTTAAGTCCAGGGTGTCAATAATTTTGTCAATGCTATTTCTTTATATTTTCTGATTTAAAAGGATAAATTAAGTTTTGAATCAAAAACTTCTGTAATATAACAAAAAAAAGGTTCTGTAATATTAATAGTGAAATAAATAATTTTGGAGACCAATTTTTTTTTTTTCAACAATTTTCTGGAAGAAATGGTTAATTATTTGAAAAAAATGCAAGGGTGCCAATATTTTTGGCCACGACTGCATATATATATTATATATATATATATATTGTTGCGGATATGGGATTTGGATCCATCCATATCCGCTTGTAAATATTCCCCTATTTCCCCAATACTTCCCAACTATCCCCAATCCCCCATTCCCTAGTCCCATTGTCTGTAAACAACACTCTGTAGCCCCGACCTTCCCCTATTTCCCCCATTAAATGTCGCATCCAGGTTCACCGCATCTCACGTAGACAACTATAGGACATCTTGCTAGTTATTCTTAGTCTATGTCAGTTAAGGACTCGTTTCCATTAATTCTGACTCTTCGTTGCACCAGAATGTGATTGTATGGCACCGTTAGCAAGTTTAGTACCTCCCAATACCTCCCCGCAGCTCTTCCTCATGGTACAACAACAACAACAACAATAGCGGCGGCGGCGCGGGGAGTGTGCGTCCTCACTCCGGCTTGGTTAGCCGCCATTGAACATGTGCTCCGACGGGGTTACCACGCAGGGGCTCGCTGTCAGCTCCTCGTCAAGGGCGGAGCCCGGTAACCCCCCGCACCCAATGGAAGCGGCGGACCGATTCCATCTGGGGCGGAGCCGGCGAGCCGAGGGCGTGTCACTCCCCGCTGGGCATGCGCAGGGAGAGGGAGGTGACGTCAGATGCGCCTCAGCTTGGAGAGGAAAGGACGCCACCTCCGAGCGTGACAATACCTCCCCGCATCTCTGGACCGGACCGGGTCGATTCTGCCCCTGAGCCAAGGTGCACCTTGTGCTATCGACTGCCTGCCCTTCCTTGCCATCAATCCCTGTGTAAGTCAGTCTTGTCCCGTTTGTCTGTGGTCTGTCAGGGATAAGATAAGACTGTGTCTAAGTGCCCATCTTTCTGTGCTTTACCTCTTACCGTGTAATCTACCCGTTTCTGCATCACCAATATTATATCCTCCTCCGGAGGTCTTGAGAACTGTACCCCTTGTGTCGTTGCATTAATCCCAGCCGTTGTGTCCTTTCCTTCATTGATTTAGCATAGCGCGACTTGGTCAACGTCGAGTGGAATCGGGCAGGATAGGGTTCTAATCGGGGAGTAACTGTGCGAACACGGCGGCCATTCCGCTCGGTCAAGCAACATCTAAGTCGTGTCCGTAACAATATATATATATATATATATATATATATATATATATAATTTTTTGTTTTAAAAATAAACAGGAATTGAATTCCTGCATGGGGCTGGTGTGAAAAATTCTGACTCAACCCAGGACTCGAACCAGGGACCTCCATCACTTTTGCGGTGACAGCCCACTGCGCCATTGAGCCAACCGAATCTCCTCAGATATTTTCCACACTTAACACTGCGAGCTTTATAATGGCCAATGTCTTACGTGCCTGCTAGGTAGACCCTGGATACGAGCGTAAGTATATGTATGCGTATATACGTGTATGCAAGTATATGGAGAAATGCATTGGAGATTAACTCATCTACAATTTTTGATAAACAAGAATTAAATTCCTGTGTGGGGCTAGTGTAAAAAATTCTGACTCAACCCAGGACTCGAACCAGGGACCTCCATCACGTTCGTGGCGATAGCCCACAGTGCCATTGAGCCAACAGAATCTCCAATATTTTATATATTTTTCTAGGGTGTCAATAATTTTGTCAATGCCATTTCTTTTCATTTTCTGATTTAAAAGGATATATTAAGTTTTGAATCAAAAACTTCTGTAATATTTTTTAAAAGGTTCTGTAATATTAACAGTGAAATAAAGAATTGTGAAGACCAAAATATTTTTTAATTTCAACAATTTTCTGGAAGGAATGGTTAATTATTTGCAAAAAGTGCAAGAGTGCCAATATTTTTGCCACGACTGTATATATACATATATATATATATATATATATATATATATGTGTATATATATTGTTACGGACCGCGGATAAGATGTTGGTTTTGCCGAGCGGAGGCCCCATGGCCCTAACAGTTACCCCGACTAACCCGATTCCCGAACGTTGGCCGGATCGCACCACAGATATTCAATATGGAAAAGACAAAAGCGACACGGATGTGAAGAAGAAGAAGAAGACGGAAAAAAGGTTGGAACTACTACTAAATTTATTCCTACTATATACACGCTCAAAGTAACCAAGGAAGAAGGAAAGATAAGAAAATAATATACAGAAGAATTAGAGACACAGTGCAATTATTACCTTATACAAGCTTAATTAAATACCCATGGACAAGACACACAGAACAAACTCACGTACACAAAAGGATGGAAAGGCAGGAGGTGGATGGCTGGAGGGAGAGGAAGGTCCAATGGTACTGCAGCACGATCGGCGCGTTTAACCGCCGCCGTTCCTTCGCGGCCCTGCTCCGGAACTGCCGTCAAGGCCCCAATTTGCTGTCGTTGCTGCTGTGGCTGCGGCTGCTCTGTGGACGTCGCGTGCTTTGCCAGGACTCGTCTGGTCCAACCACACAACTGAACAACGTGCCTGCTTCTTGCCCAACTCTCTTGCTTGGTCCAACTTTGGCGAGCAAGGCGACGAATAGCAGGCTTTGTGCTTCCCTGGATGATCTTTGGTGTACCTTGCGCGCGCGCTTTTATAGCGCCTCCGGCGATCAAGCCGCCGGCCTTCAGGACACGCCCATCGGTGTGCTCACCTCGGCCCTGGTTGGTCGCGCGACCCTCTGGCTCCGCCCTTGATGACGACGGGCGGGCACGCCCTTCTTCCCCGACCCGAGCACATGTTCAATGGTGGTTTTGGAGGGGATGTAATTGGCAATCGAGGCTTGGCAATGAAAGTTTTTGGGAGTGGGAATGGGGAATGAAAGGAATCTACTCTATTTCACTTGGTGCAATGGAGTGTCATCTTAATGGAAGACAAGGCCTTACCCTAATACACATAATAAAGATATAACTATCAACCAGGGGGAAATCTATGATTGGCTGACGTGATTGTTTATGACCTAATTATGGGATGCCCTTTGACCTTTATACATAACTGAGGTAAGGAGGGTCCAGAATAAAGCAATATTTCACAACCATTTACTATACAATACAACACAATAAAAAAACACAATCCTCATATCCGCAACAATATATATATATATATATATATATATATATATATATATATATATATATTGTATAAATACCTAATCTAGCAAAATAAATATGCATAAAGCAACTAAGAAAAGACGTCCCCATCAGCCGCCAAATCAGTTTCATCACTTATTCACCAGTCGTCAGCAATGTGGTAGACAGACACATTTCCTTCTTTGTTCCTTGTACATTTCCAACCCCCTGGCCCAATTTCCTTGAAATTTGCTGTGCCATATTTTTATAACCATAGAATGGTCAACATTACAAAATACGTTTAATTCTTAATCGATGTCAAAACATGAAATAATGGTGATTCGGCCATCGACCATTGTGTATCTCCAGTATAGGGCAGGGAGAGGGCTGAGCTTTGCATGCGCAAAGGTTATTATCATGAATCTAACCACGTGCATTCAAATATTTCTCTCTCGAATGCACAATGGAAAGTAATATATATATATATATATATATATATATATATATATATATATATATATATATATAACTGTGAGAAATAGTAGAAACTCCACAGTACGAGTAGGGCGTCTCATTTGCATTAAATAAATAATCGGGAGATTAAATCAGACGCGGATGTAGCTTCAGGACGTCGATCTTTAATTGTCGACAAGCTTTCGACCAACAAAGGTCTTCTTCTTAGTCGTCCCCAAGATGGGGGAAAAGGGAGGGGGAGGGGAAAAGGGGTGGGGGTAGGGTGGAGGGGGAAGGGAGGGGGAGGGGAGGACGGAGGGGGGAGGGGGAAGGGGGAGGGAAGGGGAGGGCCAGTCAACAATGACGTTGCAGTTCTCATGGTCGGAGAGCAGCACAACAATCGCGACATCGTCCTGCATCTTCGCAACAGCACGAAGCGGATTTTGGAGACTCACCGATCCTGTGACGCCCTCCAGTACCGGCGTTGCCGGGCGGGGGAAGGGAGACCCATACATTCCCAACCCGTACATTCGCCCTCTCGACTCAAGCCCACTCGGACAAAAGCCTCGCACAAATTACACCGTGAAGGCCCAATGGCCATGTCTATGCCACAAATCAAGTACGTGAGCGAGTCGGGCGCACTGAATTGAAAATATATAGAACGCTCATACTCCGTGAAAAGTGAAGCCGCCGTGTCGCCATCTTGGTTAGCACGACTCGACCAACTCGCTTCACGGATCTCGTTTGTTTTGAACGTGTGAATTACGTGCGAACGCGTAACTGTGAGTTTATGGCGGCAAGGAACATCACGTGATTGCTCTGAGCGAATCAGCGCGCTGCTCTGCCACCTGCTCAGATTCCATGTATAATATTCCTCGCTGAAATGCGCTGAGGTAAATATGAATAAAAAATATGGATCTCGTAAAGATGAAAGAAAAAAAAACCTATGTGGTGTGAATGGCAATGTTCCTCGCTGAAATGTGAAAAAGCGCAATCGCTTTTGGCTCTGAAATACGTGCGAACGCGTAACTGAGTTTATGGCGGCAAGGAACATCACGTGATCGCTCTGAGCGAATCAGCACGCTGCTCTGCCACCGCCTCAGATTCCGTGCATAATATTCCTCGCTGAGATGCGCTGAGGTAAAAATATGGTAAAAAAATATTATGAAATAATTTTTTTTAGGTCGGCCATGTTCTTCCCAGGCTCAATGGCCATGTCTATGCCAAATATCAAGCACATGAGCCTCTCCGTTTAGGAGTCTATCGGTAACATTACACACACACACACAAACTGTGTTTTATATATATAGATTATCGGCATCCATGGCAATAAAGCCTTGTATTATTTTCACTGTACATTCTAAATCCGTTTTCGTGAGAGTTTATTTCCTGCAGGCTTTGAAGACTGCCCGGCGAGATCGCGCCAGGTAAGAGCTTCCAGCTTCTTCTTCTTCTTTCTTCCACCCACGTGTCGATATAAAATACACTGTTGAATTGAACGCCTTCGTTAACGCTCGATTTGCTATCCGTGATTTCAGTCTTAACATCCCGTGATGACATTCTGGGGTTCTTAGAGACTTCTTTCAACATCTTGCGGTCTGCTCTCGGGCTGAACTTGCTGGGGCGGCCTGGCCTGAACAAGTTGGCAGTTGTTTGAGATCTTCTCCACTTGTAGATGATCTTCCGGACAGTCGAATGATTGATTTCAAATTGTTTGGAGATCTTTTAAAATCCCTTACCAGACTCGTAGGCATCTATAACCTTCTTTCTGAAGGCCTCAGAGAGCTCTTTTGATCGAGGCATGGTGACGCCGCACACTTCAACAACAAAGAACAAACCAAACGAAATGTCTGAGGTTTAAATAAGACAGGTTCCTCCAAGATCCTCTCTACCGATGTTCTAATCATTTGTACCTGAGCTGGTGCACCTGATTCTAATTCTAGGTGTTTGAAGTAGTGATAAATGTAGGGGTGTACTTACTTTTTCCACATGCGAAATTTGCATTTATGTTTATTTAAATTATACAATGGACTACAAAATGTAAATGTTTCATGATATTTGTTATATTATATCACCTTAATCTATCAATATTGTTGAAATGAAGAGCAAATAGCTGTATGTTGAAATATGTTGAAAAAGTCAAAACTTTACATGGGGTGTACTTACTTTTTCACGTGACTGTACATGCTTCAAACGATATGTAGACAAATTTTCCTGCTTTCCACCAATTGTGAAAATCTCGTTTTAATTTTTTGTCGTTTTACCTGCAAATGGATGTGACCGCTCCTCAAGAACTCGTGCGCCAATTTCAACAAGGGCGCACAAAGGAACAGTGAAATGATGTCTACCTCGATTCTTTTTTGTACCTCAATTGTTGTCGACCAAACATCCATTTTCCTACATATGTAGGTATATTATATACCCGGGGCTTTCCATCAGAGACCAACCCGTTTCAAATGTGTGCTCAGCTGTGGATCAGTTGTGGATGGAAAAATAGGAAGAGGTTGGTGGGGGAGAATGCGAAGAATGGCTTCAGGGGATGTTCGGGGCTAGGAGGGGAGCAAGGTTAAAGTATTGGAGAAAGGAGGACACGTGGTAACTGTTGCAGTCACAACAGTGATAAGAGTTCTCCTAAATCTCAAGGACAAGACATCAAGGCCAACAATGAGAAGAGAAACAAAGTGGATAGGCCACAACTGGTGAAAAGCAAGGCAAGGCTGTAATCTTTAGACCTCCCTCTCTGAGTTAGACTCTGATTTACTAACACTCGCTAAACCTTCCTAGCGCTGCTCGTTTAATAACTTTACTGTGTTAACCTGTTAGCAGGCTTAGTTAGTCAGATCTTGATTGTAACTGTGCTAGTAATTCTTTGTTTCTCCCACACCCGTCTGCATCTGATTAGGGGTTGCTGCCTTCGGATAGCTTCTCTGACCGACGTACTATGTATTTATACTTCATCCTACTATTTCCCTTGTTACCTCTGGCCGTTCATCAAGACGCCGAGAGGGAAGAAAACAACTGCAAAGGCAGAAGGCAATGGGCCGCAGGGCATCTCGGGAGATCGGAGACGCGAAGCGACCTTCTCGTCATCTCTGTCATTGGTGAGATTTTTTATTGGAGGAGATGAGTGGAGGGAACTGATATGTGGAGATAAATGAAGGAATTGGGCGATGCCAGGAGTAATAGAGGGAATGCGAGATGCCAATTGCAAGAGAAGCTGAAGATGCTTGGATAAAGGCTTAGTGCGATTTTGGGAATTGTTTTTTGATTAGTTAGGGCAGGAATTTGTCTGTGGTTAACATTTGATCAGTTAGGGCAGGAATTTGTCTGTGGTTAACATTTGATTAGTTTGTGCAGGAATTTGGAATTGGCTGTGGTTAACATTTGATTAGTTAGGGCAGGAATTTGGCTGTGGTTAACATTTGATTAGTTAGGGCAGGAATTTGGCTGTGGTTAACATTTGATCAGTTAGGGCAGGAATTTGGCTGTGGTTAACATTTGATTAGTTAGGGCAGGAATTTGGCTGTGGTTAACATTTGATTAGTTAGGGCAGGAATTTGGCTGTGGTTAACATTTGATCAGTTAGGGCAGGAATTTGGAATTTCGCCAAGGTTAACATTTACCTAGTTAGGGCAGGAATTTGTCTGTGGTTAACATTTGATTAGTTAGGGCAGAAAATTGCAAATTGGCTGTGGTTAACATTTCATTAGTTAGGGTAGGAATCTGGAATTTGGCCATGGATTACATTTGATCAGTTAGGGCAGGAATTTGGAATTTGGCCATGATTAACATTTGACTAGTTAGGGCAGGAATTTGGCCATGATTAACATTTGACTAGTCAGGGCAGGAATTTGCCCATGATTAACATTTGACTAGTTAGGGCAGGAATTTGGAATTTGGCCATGGTTAACATTTGACTCGTTAAGGCAGGAATTTGGAATTTGGCCATGGTTAACATTTGACTCGTTTAGGCAGGAATTTGGAATTGGCTGTGGTTAACATTTGATTAGTTAGGGCAGGAATTTGGCTGTGGTTAACATTTGATTAGTTAGGGCAGGAATTTGGCTGTGGTTAACATTTGATCAGTTATGGCAGGAATTTTGAATTTCGCCATGGTTAACATTTGACTCGTTAAGGCAGGAATTTGGAATTTGGCCATGGTTAACATTTGACTCATTAAGGCAGGAATTTGGAATTTGGCCCTGGTTAACATTTGACTCGTTAAGGCAGGAATTTGGAATTTGGCCATGGTTAACATTTGACTCATTAAGGCAGGAATTTGGAATTTGGCCCTGGTTAACATTTTACTCGTTAAGGCAGGAATTTGGAATTTGGCCATGGTTAACATTTGACTCGTTGAGGCAGGAATTTGGAATTTGGCCCTGGTTAACATTTGACTCGTTAAGGCAGGAATTTGGAATTTGGCCATGGTTAACATTTGACTCGTTAAGGCAGGAATTTGGAAGTTGGCCATGGATAAGGCGACAGCTCGCCAACCTTTCGTGAAGGGGATCTTTAACATCCACCAACTAATCCCGGCAGGTGGATGCCCAGTTTAAGGTGTATCCAAGGGATGGCACACGCTTTGATGAATCACCCAACCTGTGAAACACCGGGATGAAATTTCATAGGTGGGGCAGGTTTTGAACCCAGGTTAGACTGCTTAGAGGTGAGTGTGCCTACCTGCAGGCCGTAGCTAATTTGCTCTACCATGAATTGACTTAAAGTGAAACAAAGCAAACAATTAACGTATTGTCTCCGGTGATACCTTTTCCTTCCATTCATGGACGAAATCAAACTTCATTGTTTAGTCCTTGGGTTCTTTAAATTGCGAAATCAAGGATCTTTCCTCATTGGAAAGTTAATTCCTCCAACCTGAAAACAATTACGTATGATTTCAATTAGTGGGAGTTCTGCTCCACTGTGATGTGAAAAAGTGTTTTCTGAGTGATGATGTACATATTACGTATGCAAAAAGGTGGTGAGCAGGGATCCAGAGAAGTTATATTGTGAGGAGGAATGGAAAGGGGGGTGAGGGCAGAACGAGGTTATGAGAGTAGGGGAGTGCAGTGGAAGGAGGGGGGGGGGGGGGGGGGACAAAGGGATGTTGGGTAGAAATAAGAGCAAGTGGAGGAGATCAAGGAATGTGCTGAATTTATATAAACTTACTGGACCAGAGGCCGCAACCTGACAATAAAGAGTTAGGACTTTAGGAAGGAAGGGGGCTTTCACTCCGAGAGTGGTAAATGCATGGTCTACCTGGAAAGGTAATGGCAGCAGAAACGGTAGATAAGTTTTCAACTAGGACTAGAACGACACTTGGTAGAGCGCATAGTCTCGTCTTGCTCTCTCATCCTGAACAAAAAATATCATCGTTAACTGAACACGCTACTATTATGGTCCATTGGTCCATATACCCGTATCAGCCATGTACCACATTATGTCACATACATTGCCATTATCCATAGCTTTCTTGATTATTGATTAATTATGAGGATATTTAACGACCACTTTTGTGCACATTAAGGCTAAATTGCGACAATGAAGGTGAACATGAAAAAAAAAAAAATTCAAACTATCTTCCCCATGGTTCGTCGAAGTTTTGCATTGATCTGTTAAGCGGTTCTGGTGGAGAAGAAGGTTTTTTTTTTTTTGTCAATAAGTATCGATTGGATTTTGCAAGTATCGTGCACTACGTCCTTCTTGTTTGTTTGTTTGGTCGCGCAATATCTCGGGCACCTTTTGAGCTGGGAAGCCAATATTTGGACACGACATGACCAAGTGATGTGTGTGTGTGTGTGTGTGTGTGTGTGTGTGTGTGTGTGTGTGTGTGTGTGTGTGTGTGTGTGTGTGTGTGTGTGTGTATGTGGGTCGATGCTTGTTATGACAATGACCAAAGGATAATTTTGATTTATCGATTAATCAATGGAATTTGGCCATGGATAAGATTAAATTATGAAATTATAAATTATGATAAAAAATGAATTGATTAAATATTAAATTTTTCGATTAATTGATTAATTAATTAATGTTTGAAAATGTTACAAATTCGGATGAAACAGTGATGGTTTAGGTACGTATGCTATTAGCCAATTGATTAAGAAATCAGTTATTTTATGATTATTATTTATTTTAATTACGTAATTAATCGATCAATAATTTATTGTACACCGCTCCTTCCGCTTTTGAAGACACCCCGGCAACGTTGTGCGCTGCAAGATATGTTATTTATTTATTTAGCATGGGGGCTGTATACTTTGAGTGTATCTGTACTTGTTTTCAAGTCTGTCCACTCTTATAATAATCTTCAATGATTTCTCATGAGATTTGATAAAAATCTCATGAGAATCTCAACGGACGTCCTGAGAAACTTACTTTGACGTGGGTTTTGTAAATTTTAGATTTGTGATGTTGGTCATAGACATAAAGCAAAAACCACGAATGTCTCACAATTCGAGTCTGATGGACGAATTCTTTCAAAACTTATTTTGGACACCTCATGAATAAGATGGCCGAGTAGGATTCTTTTTGGATGGAAATGGGAATGGGAAGCACAATTTATGAGTGTAAAAGATTTTTATTTACTCTTCAGGAGGAAGCCATTTTCTGCTGATGGAAAAGGTTGCCACGATACTGGCGAAGAGAGGACACAGAGTGACCCTGTTTGCTCAACTCGGCACACCACACATCCCCGGTACCTGCATCGTGTGTGCCAAATCACACACACACACACACACACACACACATATATATACTAGCTTGGCTCGGCTCGCTACGCTCGCCTCACCAAGCGTCGTTACTGAGGAACGGGCATATTTTATCTGAGGATAATGACTGTACCTGAGTTGCTGTGTTGTCATGATTTACAGCAATCATAATACAAACAATTATTTTGCACAAATGTATTTGTTGTGTTTGTGATATCACATTTTTATAGGCAATTTAGGTTGAAGATTTAGGTTGAAAAAAATATATAAAATTCAAGAAAGAACCCCTCAGCACATACAAACGGGAGGGGTAGGTGCAGACTGGAAGTTTGGAACGATTACACCTCACCACCACGTAATTCAAAACACCGCACCACCACGTAATTCAAAACACCTCACCACCACGTAATTCAAAACACCTCACCACCACGTAATTCAAAACACCTCACCACCACGTAATTCAAAACACCTCACCACCACGTAATTCAAAACACCGCACCACCACGTAATTCAAAACACCGCACCACCACGTAATTCAAAACACCTCACCACCACGTAATTCAAAACACCTCACCACCACGTAATTCAAAACACCTCACCACCACGTAATTCAAAACACCGCACCACCACGTAATTCAAAACACCTCACCACCACGTAATTCAAAACACCTCACCACCACGTAATTCAAAACACCTCACCACCACGTAATTCAAAACACCTCACCACCACGTAATTCAAAACACCTCACCACCACGTAATTCAAAACACCTCACCACCACATAATTCAAAACACCTCACCACCAAGTAATTCAAAACACCTCACCACCACGTAATTCAAAACACCTCACCACCACATAATTCCAAACACCTCACCACCACGTAATTCAAAACACCTCACCACCAAGTAATTCAAAACACCTCACCACCAAGTAATTCAAAACACCTCACTACCACGTAATTCAAAACACCTTACCAGACACTATTCCTGAGGAGGTTCAAGCCGATTGAGCTAAGTGCACACACACATAATTTATTTTCCAGTTCTTTTTAATATTCCCCTGTGTCTGTGTTTCTAAGTCTGGTGAGGGAGCGCTCCATTTAGGAATTAAGTTTAGCGTCGCTCTTTTCTTTGTCCCGGCATTCCGTTTTAATACATCGTTTCGTTATTTTCTGTACATTTGTAAATCCGTTTTTGGTTTGAGTTATTTTTGCAGGGTGAATACATCGGCGAGACCCATCAAGGTAATTCGGTACTCTTCCTCCTCGCGTATAATCCGCCATATAGTTGGATTCAAAACGCCTGCATTAACGCTCGTTTGCCTTCTGTTGTTCTTTCAGTGTTAATTGAGGGAACCACTTGACAATATGTACGTAAACAAATACACACATACATATGTACGTACACAAACACATACATACTGTCGTGTCCCCAGTGTTAAGACCCCAAGAGGACGAATGGCCAAAACGAGCTTTACCTCCGAGGCATATACCCAACTTGGCAGTAGTGACACACACGGGAAAGTTCAAAGTCTTACCTGATCGGAACACACACAGGGGTAATCCGAACCCCCAAACAAAGAAACGAACCAGGACGAGAAAAGTAAAATTCACAAATAATGAATTTATTAAAAATAATGCAAGCAATTAATTATGAAAGGTGAGGTAAAAACTAAAATTCCTAATTGAGACGTCTCCACTCAGACTCGTATACAAACAGGGGAAAAGTTCATGAAAAGACGAGATACCAGCAGGCCTTACCAGCGATTTGGGGACGCAAAGCTGAGTTTGGATTTGGGGACACAGCACAACTGTTTCAGAGAAGATAGCGTCACTGACAGACAGTTGGATGGAATCCCTCGACCCCATCCCCCCGTTGTATATTTATTATGCTGTGCTCGTGAAGCAAAAAGCGGGGTTAAGCATTCAGGTGTGTACGTGTGCCGTGTGCCGTGTGCCGTACGTGTGCCGTGTGTGGTCATACGAGGATGGCTTTGTGATAAATAGAGTAGGGATTATGCTAATTCCCTTGTACGTTGTTCCCTCTGCGATCTATCCTTTGTCCCGTATGGGAACGCACCATAGACATTAGTTAGGCCCATTAGTGCACACACTAATTAATTCCCCTCCCACAATACAACTCACCGGAAGAGCAGGCAGGAAGCGCCTGTGCATTGCGCCGGCATGGTGATGACACATAGCACAGGCAGGATGAAGGCCACCAATTGGCAAAGTAAGGAGGGACTGGTGATTGGCCAGGGGACTGGGCAAGACACTTCCCTCGGATTGGTGGAAGGAAGGTAGAAGGAAGCGACGTACTGGTTGGCCACCGACCGATGACGTGAGAAGGAGAGGGTGAAGCGCTCAGCGAATGGTGAGGGACCGGCGGGGGAAAGAACATTGAAGAGGTCGAGAGGCGACGGACTGATTGGAGAGAAAGAGAGCTGACGTCACGAGACGGCCGATAAAGCAACTGGCTGACCGACATCTTCTCTTCTCGTTTGGACCTCCCTTCTCGTTCCCTTCTTGTTCCTGCTCGTTGTGGAAGATCTTGTCCTCTGATCTCTTCGCTTCTGCCCTTCCCGTTCTGGATGCCAAGCAAGCGATTTTGCATCGACGGAGCCATGCACAGCCAGAGGAGCGAACTGCATGCGACCTATTCGAGTCGTGTGGAAGGCGGTGGCACGCCAGCAGACGAGGCCGGGGTGAGCGAGTGGCTCAGTGGGGCCTAGTGGAGCGCGAACGGGTGGACGGCGGCCTTTCTTTCTGCCCACACCAGTGCCGCGGCGGGCTTGCACGCTTGGGGCCTGGACGACTGCAGACGACGCATTGAGATCGGCCCAGCACACACCCACATGCCGCGGTTCCTTTCGTAAATTCCCCCTTGTGTTTGTTTTAGATGTCTGGTGTGAGGGATCCTGCTTTAGAACATTTATTTACCGACGCGTTCTTGTTATCGGGTTCTGTTTCATAAATCTGTTTATTTTTGTAACCTTTACCATCCGTTTTTGTGAGTTTATTTCCAGCCTGTTGAAGACTGCTCGGATCGCGTCAGGTAAAATCTGCCACTGCTTCTTCCTCTCTTCCTCTCGCGCATATATATAGTGAGTCTGTATTTGATCGTCGCTTCAAATTAACACTCGAATTGCCATCCGTGATTTCCCGGTCTTCACCTAGGGGAATCACACGACAATAGTAAATATAATCGTAATCTCTTTGCCATTATTGCAAAGTTTCTAGATTGAAGCGGTGTATGGTCGGTTCATTGTTGACTCGAAACATAGAATAAACTAATACCGGGATTAGCCGGTATCGTGCATGTGTCTCGTGGTGAAAAGAGTCCTTAGGTTTTGCAGTTTTGTTTCTAGTTTATTTTAATTCATAATTATTTAAATTTAGCAAACGATGGAGTTCCAATGCTTCAATATGGATTCATAATGACTGTCCAGACACATTGAGCTCCCTGTGTTGCACAGTTTGGTGCTGGGGTTCTGCCCCTGAGGCCTACGTGGTTCTGCAGTGACCAACCCTCTGATGGTGCACCCTCCCTCCCATGTGCTGGTGCACATGGACTGTGTGCCCCTGTTCGTAGATTGGGCGGTTTTTGTGAAATTCGGGTTCATGACCTTTCGGGCCGCTCTTGCAGTGGTCGGGAGGTTTCTGGCAGTGGGTTTCACCGGTGGGGTTTTGAGCAAGGATTGTGATGGAAGAATGCCTGAAAACTTGCGAGTGGTGAGTGGTGCCATATCGTGGCTCTGCATTTTGCCTTCGTGCCCATGCTGTCCTTGGGCTGCTGGCTAGCTGGGAACTGCCCTGCATTTCGACGGATTCGGCTCCTGGCTGCACACCTGGCTTTGTGTTGCACACCTGGCTCTCCGTTGCACACCTGGCTCTCCATTGCACACCTGGCTCTGCATTGCACACCTGGCTCTCCATTGCACACCTGGCTCTGTGTTGCAACTGTTGCATGCTTCTCCTTGGCTTTGACGGCGACGTTTTGGATCTGCCAATTGGCATCACAGAGGGGCACTCCCTTCCTGCCACGGCTACCCTCCCTCTGCTCATGACTTGATCTGCTCGCCATCGGGCCCGCCACCATGCTCGTTCTTGCGCCCCCGCCCCTCCGCCCGCCGCTTGGTCTGCGTGTGGACTTTGGTGTTCTCTGCTGCGTGTGCATGGGACTTCTCTGTGGTTTTCTGCGCAAACGCTGTGGATATCACCAGAGTTGTGGGATGGAGGTCGAGGAGAGGGTCAATGTCGCAGCCTCCATTGCTTCTTCGGTCTGGTTAAACTTCATGCAGAGGCTTGGTCCAGCTTTATTTATTTGTTTTTTTCTCGCTACACTTCATGGTGCCTTTGTTGTGCACCACTCTGGGCCTACTCTACCACAATTTATTGTTTTGATGTACTACATTATTTTGATATTTTAAATTGCAATACTTTGCCTTTCATATTTTCCTTCTGGCATTTTGTATTGAAATAACTTCATACTGGTTTATGCACTTTATAACTTGAATCTTGCTGCATCTTATATTATTATTGTAACTTATTATTGTAATCAAAATGCAGTGTTTGTAAATTTACTGCAATTCAACCTATGGCTGCAAAAGTCTTTTTGGAATAAACCGATTATTATTATTATTATTATTATCTATATAATAATAGAGTAAGGACTCGACTTTGTTATCCCTTTTACGCCGCACCCAGTGACCCGATGCCCACGGCACTAATGGATTTACGATCTACGAACCGCGCTCTTTGTTTATCACGTACAGCCATACTCGAAAAATCTGAATTAGCCGACGTTGGGGCCCAAAAGCATCCGATTAACTGCCGATACGACGCCATCTTACGACGCCATCGTATTGGCGTCTGCTGGGCGAAGGCGAAGCAAGCCATCCGCTGATTGGACACAGGCGAAGGTGAAAGCAAGCCGTCCACTGAGTGGACAATCCAGAGCATGCATTTGTGCCGGTGTCGGCGATCGTTGTTCATATACGCACTCTTCATTCTCATCTTTCTTCCTAACTCTTACTCGGACAAGCAAATCCCCTATGCCATCCATAATGGTACACTCTATCCATACACCACATCCTCCCTTCCGTGGATGTTCCACGGGTTTCAGCTAGTATATAATAATAGCGTAAGGACTCGACATTGTTATCCCTTTTACGCCGCACCCAGTGACCCGATGCCCACGGCACTAATGGATTTACGATCTACGAACCTCGCTCTTTGTTTATCACGTACAGCCATACTCGAAAAATCTGAATTAGCCGACGTTGGGGCCCAAAAGCATCCAATTAACTACCGATACGACGCCATCTTACGACGCCATCGTATTGGCGTCGTAAGATGGCGTCGTATCGGCAGTTAATCGGATGCTTTTGGGCCCCAACGTCGGCTAATTTAGATTTTTCGAGTATGGCTGTACATGATAAACAAAGAGTGCGGTTCGTAGATCGTAAATCCATTAGTGCCGTGGGCATCGGGTCACTGGGTGCGGCGTAAAAGGGATAACAAAGTCGAGTCCTTACGCTATTATTATATAGATATACTAAATATAATCGTAACACTACAATCCCTTTGTCGTCATTGCAAAGTTTCTAGATTGAAGCGGTGTATGGTTGGTTCATTGTTGACTCGAAACATAGAATAAACTAGATGGTATTCATAGAATACTTACCCTGCGCAGTCAACTTGTTGAGAGCCAACTCTTCTGTTTTTGAACAATTTTTTCTTTGATCCAATATGGCTGCCAGACCACGTGAGCGGTGACATCATATATTTATATTCTCTAAGATAATTGTTGCATAGAACACGCCCAATACATTTCAAATTGATCAGACTAAGCGTTGTCCCTGTCGAATTATGACGTCATAATTATGGCACCAATGACGTCATCGTTAACAACACCTATTCCCCATATATAGTTCTTTACAATGAGCCATGTTTCAATTTTTTCCCATGCAGCGGTTTTGGAGATATAGAGGTGCAACATTTTTCGGTTTTTCCAAGATGGCGCCTGTACCACATGAGCTATGACCTCATGATTATCATTGAAATATTCTATATAAGGAGGCGCTCCTATCGTGAAAATGTTGTGCCCATCAGACCAACCGTTGCTGTGAAAAAAAATTCACAATGATCGGATACGTGTTGCACTTGTCGAATTATGACGTCGTAACGAAGGCACAGATGACATCATCATTAACACATCTTATTCTTCAAAGGGAGTAATTTACAATGAGCCATGTTTCAATTTTTTCCATGGAGCGGTTTCAGAGATATAGAGGTGCAACGTTTTTTGATTTTTTTAAGATGGCGTTTGTACCACGTGACCTATGACGTTATAATTATCATAAAGTAATTCTACAGGAGGAGCCGCTCATATTCTGAAAATTTCGTGTCCATCGGACTAACAGTTGCAGAGGAAATTTTGTTTTATTCATACTGATCAGATCAAGCATTGTACTTGTCGAATTATGACGTCATAATTAAGGCACCGATGACATCACCATCAACAAATCTTATTCCACATGGTGAGTACTTGATAATGAGCCATGCTTCAATTTTTTCCATTGAGCAGTTTTGGAGATATAGAGGTGTAACTTTTTTCCAAGATGGCATCTGTACCACGTGACCTATGACGTCATAATTATGAATAAAAAAATTATACAGGTGGAGGCGCTTCGATGGTAAAATTTCCTGTCAATCGGACCAACGATGGTCGCGAAAATGAATTTTAAAAATGCAGACACGTACGGCACACGTACATCACATGGCACACGTACGGCACATGGCACACGTACGACACGCGGCACACGGGACACGGCACACGTACGGCACACGGCACACGGTAAAAGTACGGCACACGACTCACAGCACACGTATGGCACATGGCACATGTACGGCACACGGCACACGTATGGCACACAGCACACTGCGCATGTATGGCACATGGCACACAGCACATGTATGGCACACGGCACACATATGACACATGGCACACTGCACATGTATGACACATGGCACACATACGGCACACAGCACACGTACGGCACATGGCACACGTATGGCACACGGCACACGTATGGCACACGACACACTGCACACGTACGGCACACGGCACACGTACGCACTGAATGCTTAACCCCGCTTTTCGCTTTGCGAGCACAGCGTAATAAATAAACAAGGTGGGGGGGGGGCGGGATTCCATCCAACTGTCTGTCAATGACGCTATCTTCTCCTAAACAGTTGTGCTGCGTCCCC
Organism: Myxine glutinosa; assembly: GCF_964187855.1. Classification (NCBI taxonomy): domain Eukaryota; kingdom Metazoa; phylum Chordata; class Myxini; order Myxiniformes; family Myxinidae; genus Myxine; species Myxine glutinosa. Next base: position 32,180,175 of record NC_136265.1, read on the forward strand.
AAATCCAAACTCAGCTTTGCGTCCCCAAATCGCTGGTAATGCCTGCTGGTAACTCGTCGCCTCCAAAAATGGTGTGGAGTCGCGCTCCTCAACGTCCAGAGGAAACACGACGCAGACTTATTCCACTGCCGACGTCAATCCTGTGCCTTGTAGTCCGGAACCGCTGTTTCTCACCAGCCCTTTCCCAAGAGTGCACACGAATCAAAGACCACACGCCTGCGCCCAAGCGGAAACAAGGAGGAAATGTGACTGCCTCCAACCAGCGCCAGGACAGAGAGAGAGAGTCAAAATGGCAAAACTGCGTTCTCGTTATCCTTCACTCTTTAATGTTCCACAATCACCTCACACTCTTTGTCCAATCACCGAGTGCTATCAATCATCCCATCACACCTCCGCCAATCACAAAGGCTGGGGCATGGCCTTTTCGTTATGAGTCGTTGGGGGGAGGAGGGGGAGGGGCAGAGTCTAGTCGTCCTTCGGGAATGTTCGGCTGGGCGGGGTTCCTTTGCTGATCGGCATGTCCGGTCATACTGTCGGCGATTAGGGTTGTTGTAATGGCGGCCCTTTTGATGTAATAACAACAAAGGGAAAAATCACAGGGCAATTACACACTGGGGGTTAGCCTTAAGCCCTACCGAATTAACATAGCTCCACCCCTCATATAGAGATACATATACGATCTTATTCTATAAAGATTCCCTACTTCGTTACATCGAGGTGAGCTTATTCTTCGCGTCACACGGTCCATACTAAAACTTACACATTCCTAACTTTCCTGTGAGATTCATCACCTACCCCTCCCTCCCCCCCGCCCCCCCCACAAATGTAACAATACATATGGACGTCCACAAACACATATATACATATGTACGTACACAAATACATACATATGTAATATTACACAAACACACACATACAAACAGATAATTTTCATTCCATATGGTGGGGTTTCCGTTGATGTGTCCGCTGATTTACTCAGACGTACAACAAAATACTTTCTTTCCCAAATACTTGTTGAGCTCACGATGTCAGTGGCACTAACTGCTCATTCTTTTCCTCTCTAGAGCTAAACCACAGGAAAGAAAGGGCTCCCTATCGCCTGATCACGTGGACCGCAGGTGACACATACCTGAAGACTTTCCAGGAATGGTTTCAAAGGAATCTCCTCGAATTCCTTCATGAAAGGTGCTTCCATTAACCGCTCAACAGCCTTCCATCAGCTTTCATAATTTTCGTTCTTTATATTCTCAGTTACTTTTACATTTAATTACTTTTTTCATTACCTCCTGCACCTGTACTATATTTTCAATCTTACATGGAGTGTACTTACCTTTGGCCACTTTCTTACATGGGGTGTACTTACTCAGGGAGGTGACGGTGACATCAGGGAGGTCAGGGAGGTGACAACGAATCCAATGATCATTCTGACAGAACCACAGAGTTCCTTGGCTAAGATGGGAGAACCTGCCAGAAGGATAACAGTCTCTGCAGCACTTCACAAATCTAGATCTAGGCTTTATTGGAGAGTGACCAGATGGAAGTCACTCCTGAGAAGGCACATGATAGCACGCCTGGAAGTTTGCAAAAAGACACATGAAAGATGCAGAGCATGAAGCAAACGATTCTGTGGTCTGATGAGATGAAAAATGAACTCTTTGGCCTGAATGCAAAGCGCTACGTCTGGCATAAACCGAGCAGAGCTCATCACCCATCTAACACCATCCCGCCCATGAAGCGTGGTGGTGGCAGCATCATGCTTTGGGGATGCTTTTCAGCGGTAGGGGCTGGGAGACTTGTATGGATTGAGGGAACAATGACTGGAGCCAAATACAGGCAAATCCCTGAGGAGAACCTCCTTCAGAGTGCAAAAGACCATAGACTGCGGCCAGCAAAGACCCATGAATCGGAACATGAACCTGTAGTTTAGCAGAACTTTGGCTGTGAATTTGGTAAATTTTACGGAATCTCATCGCATGCATGCATGCGCACTCGTAAAGCTATTGCTTCAGTCTGTCTGCCTGTCTGGTAGTCAAACAAAATCTAAAATCATTCCAGGCAAGAAACGTAGTTTTTAGGGATGTCATAAGGGACGTATACGATAGGCATGAATGACGATAGGCAGGTGGTGTAAAAGAGTGCAGCAGCAGCGATAAACTTACGATTCAATACTTTGTGTTGTTTTTTTTCTACAGCCTTTAAAACTTATTATATTTCAATTAAATTGTATATTTCAACATTGTAGAACACAAATCGCCTCGTTTGCACTTCCAAAAACCTTCAACTAGGCTATACTTGGGCAAAATGTTATGCCGTCTCGACCAATCAAATTTGTCACGCATTCTGAGGGTGGAGTAACAGAGAGATTCAGACAAAATGGCAGCATCTTGCAATGTAACCACAGAGCTAACGTCGACCAAAAGATGTTTAAGTGCAACTTTTTCTCAAAGATCGTTACAAAATCGTCAGTTTCTCCAAGAAGAGCTACCAATGTTGCGTTTGACCCATCGGCTTTGTATGGTTGCCGTCACACATGCTTTTCAAAGTTCACAAACAAAGGCATAGATGGAAGAGCTAGGACACAGAACAGATCAGGACACACCGATAAGGAACAGCAGGAGAAAGGGGAAACACCAATAGCATGGTGCGGAGGAGGAAGGTTGACGGAGACCAACAAACAAGGGACTTACAGTACTTCAGTTCCTACAATCTTGGCTAGCACCAGCGCACCCCGACAATAACTGATGCCAACTGGCAGCCACATATGCCGCATACAAACCTGGGAAGCACCACTCCCACGGTTGAAAGTCCGGTCGGGATCGAACCCCTGCTTTAGGGCCCTAGACGGTCTCAAAAGGATGTGCGCTACCTCTGCACAACCCTGTTGAACCTCCATCCATTAAAGCAGTTCATCTTAATTTCAAGTTCCCTGCAAAAAGCCTTTAATTGCACACCGCTCCTTTCCAATTGCATCTCCAGGTGCTGCATGACGTCATCGCCAGGCATCGAAGGGGGCCCGGCGATGACGCGTGCTGAAAGGGAGTACCCAGTTTTCACTCTGTTTTTTTTCTTTCTTGTTTGTTTGTTTGTTTTCTTGTTTGTTTGTTTGTTGTCCGGGCGATATCTCGGCCATCCTTTGAGCTAAGAAGCTGAAATTTCGGCACAATAGTGAGCAAGTGCTTTGGCAAAAACAGTATTTTTGTTTTTGGATTAATCAATTGATTATTATAAATTAAGTCCTTATTTATTTCCTTTCTCATCTGGGCAATATCTCAGGAACCTTTTTAGTTAGGAAGCTGATATTTGGACATGACAATGACCAAGTGACTTGGCTGTGAAGGGTATTTTTGATTTATTGATTAATCAATTAATCGATTAATTATTCGATTAATGACTTGATTAAAAAAATTTAAGTTAAAAATTTAGAGGAAACAGTGGTGGTTGAGGTATTCTATTACCCAATTGATTAATAATTTAATTATTTTACCATTATTATTTATTTATTTTCATTATTAATCACTTATTTATTTTCTTTCTCATTCTGGCAATATCTCAGGCACCTTTTGAGCTAGGAAGCTGATATTCGGACATGACAGTGACCAAGTGATGTGGCTCTAAGTCTAAAGGATATGCTTGATTTATTGATTAATCAATTCATCGATTTATTATTTATTGATTTATCAATTAATTAATTATTTTTTCAATTAATGACTTATTTAATTAATTTTCAAAAACTTACAGCTTCGGATGAAACACTGGTGGTTTAGTTATGCTATTAGCCAATTGATTAAGAAATTATTTTATGATTAATGTTTATCGATATTAATTACGCAATTAATCAATCAATTATTGTACACCTCACCCTCCCAATACAGTCTCCATGAGCTGCATGGTTGTATCGCTTTTGCCAAAGGCGCCCTGGCAATGCCGCACTGGCGGATATTAATTTATTTGGCATGGGGTGGTGTACTTTGAATGTTTCTGCACTTGTTTATTGATTTTTTCAAATATATCTCCTAATTACTGAGTTGTCATCCTTTTTCTTTTGTGGCCTCCTCCCCCTCTTTCCAACAGAGCAAATCCTTCAGGTCCTTTATCCTTCCTCTCCCACGTAGCATGGCAGTGTGACCGTATTCTTTCGAACTCCTCGCTACTCTCCCTGCTGTTCTCCCATCCATCTCACCAGCCTCGCCTTGCAATTGGCGATGCATACACACCATGTCCTGCACTCCTAGCAGCTCGTCTTGCACTGCCCTACGTCGCCATTTTCCCAACATCTCCGGAAGCTCAACCGTGGAAGCGCCATAAGCAGCCACATTATGAAAGGTGCAGCATTACTATATTGTTACGGCCCGCGGATAAGATGTTGTTTGTATTTGCCGAGCGGATGGCCCCGCGGTCGTACAGTTACCCCGACTAACCCGATTCCCGAACGTTGGCCGGATCGCGCCACAGATATTCAATAGGGAAAAGACTAAGGCAACACGGATGTGAAGAAGAAGCAGACAAAAAGGTTGGAAATACGAATATAATTTATTTGCTATTTACAGGCTCAAAAATAACCAAGGAAGAAGGAAAGATAAGAAAAGAATATACAGAAGATATTAGAGACACAGTGAAAATCACTAGCTTATCTAAACAGGCTTAATTAATACCCAAGGACAGAAAAAACAAAACAAACTCACGTACACAAAAGGATGGATAGGCAGGAGGTGGATGGCTGGAGGGAGAGGAAGGTCCAAGGGGGTCCTGCAGCACGATCGGCGCGTTTAGCAGCCGCCGTTCCTTCGCGGCCCTGCTCAAAACCGCCGTCCAGGCCCCAAGCGGCTGTTGTTGCTGCTGTGGCCACCGCTGCTGCTGCTGTTGTCTGTTGCTGCGGCGGTGGACGTCGCGCGCTTTTCCAGGACTACAACAGGCTTCTTGCTGTTAACTACTGCTCAGTCCAACCTTGGCGAGCAAGGCGACGAATAGCAGGTTTTGTGCTTTCCGGGATGTCCTCTCCTTGGATGTTCTCTATGTTCTCTTTCTTGGTCCAACCACTCTTTCTCTCTCTTGGTCCAATCACTCCTCACCACCGACCACTCAACGCAACCCCCTTGCTTCTTGCGCGCGCGCTTTTTATAGCGCCTCCGGCCTTCAGGACACGCCCATCGGTGTGCTCACCTCGGCCCTGGTTGGTCGCGCGACCCTCTGGCTCAGCCCTTGATGACGACGGGCGGGCACGCCTTTCTTCCCCGACCCGAGCACATGTTCAATGGTGGTTTTGGAGGGGATGTAATTGGCAATCGAGGCTTGGCAATGATGAAAGGGGGAATGTGAATGAAAGGGGATCTACTCTTATTTAATGCAGTGCAATGGAGTGTCATCTTAATGGAAGACAAGGCCTTACCCTAATACACATAATAAAGATATAACTATTGAACAGGGGTATTCTATGATTGGCTGACGTGTATGCTTTATGGACTAATTATGGGACGCCCTTTGACCTTTACACTACGGAGGTATTTACAAGGAATCATTACATTTTACAGAGGGTGATATTTACAACAATTTACTATACAATACAACACAATAAAAAAACACAATCCTCATATCCGCAACAATATTTTCCATTATATGACATATTGATCTTGTTTATTAGACTTTAAAAAAAAGAATACTTATTTATTCCTCCCTGTCTCGTATACATTTGGCATCCCTTCATCATCTCTTTGTCCCCTTTTCTTCCTTTCTTTTCATTTTCCCAAACCTACCAACTTCAACCTCCTCTTAATATACAGGGCGAGTCAAAAGTAGCGCTCGATTTCTGTTTTTATATATATATATATATATATGTATGTATATATATATATATATATAAATATATATATAGATATATATATATATATATATATATATATATATATATATATATATATATATATATATATATATATATATATTCTGTCAGTTGATTGTTTGTTTGCCATTTGTATTACAGTGTACAATAAGGTAGAAATAAATGAATGACATGTTTATCTAACCATTTATTCGGGGGAAAATTATTACGGGGGAAACCCTTAGCTACATTCGTTGCCGTTTTCGGACGACCGAACTTCTTTGCAGTGGCTTCCGTCCCTGTTGCTTCAAATTTGTCGACAATCAATCGTATGTTTCTTCCCTGGGGTGGGTTAATATCGAATTCCTGTGCCAAACGGCGTGCCACCATCGTTGGTTGTTCATTACATTTGTAGTAATGTTTCACGGCCGCAATGCGTTGATTCATTGAAAGGTAATTCATGGTTCAATTTGATGCAAATTCAGTAACTTTCCAAACTCTCAGCAATAACCTGCAAAACAAACAAAAAAATTAATAAATTAAGAAAATCAATAATCTGCAAGACAATTATTAACAACATGGCATCCCAGAAAGAATCTGACAGCCGAAAAAACAGAAATCAGGTACTACTTTTGACTCAACCTGTATGTATTTGAATTCAATTGTTTCATTCTTCCCCTCTCGCTCTACTTCCTCCTCCCTTCCCAAGAATTTACAGCTGGATGGCCCCAGGAAGTTGAATAAAATTTTGTTTTGCCTTTCTTCACCTACCCCTCTTTTCTAGCAAATCTTTGTGGTCCATATTTCAATGGAAGCGACTGCAGAGGATTTGGAGCTGGCTGATGGGAGAAAATTATGATGAGGACCCTGTCAAGCAATTAGACGAGACTGAACTGGAAAGGGAGGTGTGGAGAAGATTTGCTTGGGTGGTACAGAAGCATTTTGTCAATGATGAAGAAGAAACTAACGTAGAGAAAGACAATAATCATGTACAGGTAGAAACCGATTTAATATGGACCAACAGCGAAGAGATGGGATCGGTCATAAAGTCTGGCTCTGAAAATAACTATCCAGATGCTGTCAATAAAGACTCTGGAAAAAAGAAATGGTTTCAGAAAAGGTTGAAAGGTTGGATGGAATGGAAAGAGGAGACGTGGAATGAAGCACAAATTATCATTGGTGGTGAAGAGGAATATAATGTGAGCGATGGGAAACAAAATGAGATTGCTTTCTGTCCCATCTTTCCACCGTTTAGAAGCGACAAGGTGGGACAATCGAGCAGCACAATATGTTGCCAAGACAATCGTGAAAAGCGAGCAATGGAGGCCGATGTCAGGGAGAAATGGACGTCCGAGAAGCAATGCAACAAAATGGCGGAGAAAGGACAGTGGGCAAGTTTATCCGCTGCGCTGAGTCTACAGCATGAACGAGTGGCAGAAGGGAGAAGTGCAAGAACCCTCCCTAGACCGTTCACCCGGCCAAGGACACTAGCTCAGCTTGAGGCGAGAGCTCTTGTGTGGCTCTACAATGCCTCTCCGGTACTTGAGGGGGACAGTCTTCTTCTGGCCAATGAGGTGCTGCTGGGAGCTATGTTGGCAAAACCTGCCAAGCCTCCACCAAAGGTCTGTACTACATGCCATCTAAATATTCATGAAATTCCCTAATCTATATAATCCATGTATGCCAGCTTCCATAATCCATGGATTTCACTAATTCAGGCCCCATTCAGGTAACAGGACTTTTTATACAATGTCTACGGCTCATAATATAATAACCGGCAAAGCCGGTGTCGTGAATGAACGCGTAGGTATTATGTTGAAAAGCCAGATTTTGCTGGATCCTTTGAGAATTTCGAAGCTTTGACGCACCAAATCGCTCAATGGAGGCCGCCATCTTGCGGATACGGAAGTATGCATAAAAAATTGCGAAAAAGTTCAATAGGAGTTTGTTTCACCCGTCTTTGTTTGATTCACAATCTTATGCACCTCTAATTTGTTAATTAAAATACTTTAAGACCAACCTCGTTCCCCGGGCCCGCACGGGCCCTGGTTATCTTCAACGAAAATCGTCACCAAACACCGGAACCAATGACATTCTAGCATTTGAAAAAATATTTCAAAAAAGCTTATTACGCGTTTCGGAGGCTGAAAACGGCGTCAAATATTCTAAAATTGACGAAGAATTATTTTTTAGAAATCTCGCGGCCGTAGGGGATAGTTTTTCACGGCCGGAAATATCCGAAGTTGAGACGGAATTCACCGGATTAATGAAGAAGGAAATTTCATAAATTTTAATCTCATCCAGAATGCAAATGGTGTCATTTTAGGTCTGAATTTTACCAAGTCTTACTAGGTACGGTACCTACTACACCTACCTACTACCAACTACCTAACCTACTGATGCCATAGTGATGGGTAAAATAGTGGCAAGAGGCGTTGGCTTCGCCGGCTCATTGCAGCTTTGCAGTAGGGTCATATTTTAGCTGCCACTGACACACACATGGACATACTGAGCTTGAGGCCACTGAGCTTGAGGCCACTGAGCTTGAGGCCACTGAGCTTGAGGGAAGTGCTGTCACTTCCTGACCCCAAAACACTCTGGGTACCAGCAACGTCACAACAATGGCGCCGCCTTTCTCACGACACCCGGCGGGGCATTTCCTCAAGGGAATTTCCTCCTTCCCATGTATGCGAGCCTATGGGGATCATTCATGTTCTATCAATTTAAATGCCGAGTGTCATGCAAGGAAGCAGCTCGTTTTTAAGTCTTTGGTAAGAATAAGCCAGGGTTTTAACCACCGACCTCCCAGACTCGGAGCAGATGCTCTAACCATTACACCACCAAGTGTGGTCAAATTTGAGACAAATGGGGGCAACCTTCCATGCATGTGCACTCATACATGTATCCTGATCCTCAATCCAATGTACTTTTCCAATTGAAATTTCTTGCTCTCCACTGTCACCTGCAGATCTGCCTCTGGCATGGACCGTCAGCAGGTTATAAGTGAGGTTGGTGTGGGAACGGGAGGTTGTTTGAGCGTTGAGATTTACACTTAACCAATACACCGCCTCACAGTCACTCGTAAGGAACATGTGACAGGATTTGGTTGGGTCTAATGGTTGGAACCGAGTGAACCAGGGTTGGCCCATTTAGTGTTCCCATCAGAACTCAGCGTCACATGACGATGATCCCATATCGAAATCCCAAATACAAATGTCCTGAGTTGATTTGTCCATTGTCTACTCGTGTTTTAGGATGGTAGTTGATATAAAAAATACATCTTGCTGCCACCCATACCCCGAAACGACAATTTCAGGCCTTTGCAAGATGGCTGGACAATGCTGGGCCAAAAGGCTGTGTGCTCGTTGCCCTGGGATCCATGCTGCCCTCAATTCCAAGACCCGCTCTCACAACAGCACTGGCAAAAGCCCTAGGCCAATTGGGGTGTCCTGTGGCCTGGCGCTACCATGCCGCAGAATGGCCCACAGGCCTTGCCATCCCTGGCAATGTTCGCCTTATGGACTGGATCCCGCTTAATGATGCCCTTGGTAAGTTGGACTTTGTATAAGTTATTTGGGGAGCGGGGTAGGTGTGTGTGGAGGGTGGGTAAGAGTGGGCAGACAGAGCGAGAAATGAACATTGGAAGAGAGCAATCTTTGGCCAAAAAAAAAAACCGAGACCAAAGTAATAGAGAAGACCATAGTGTGGCACAGAGGTTCATGGTCAACATTCCAGTTGTTATCGTCGTTCATGTGCAGCATTCGTGGCTGCGAGTTAGCATCAGTTCTTGCAAGGACTTGGGGGTGCAGATGGTGCAGTGCCCCCCAATTTGTTAGGTTGGATTTGATAGGTTAGATTAGGAATTTGTAATTTGTTCAGGGTGCCAACGATTTCTCTCAGATTGCTGCTCACAGGCAAGAAGCTGCATCACAAAATGCTCCATCCCTCAGATGGAAGTTAAGCTCGGTGTTTCATCCACCAGTATTAGTTTGTCTATCATGAAGATTAGGTGAGTTAGCACCGGCATCCTGAAGAAATTACAAATTCCTGCCCAAATCGCATTCAGTCGAACATCAGGCCTGGCCAATGGGCGTTTGAATAGAGTTATTGAACTTGGTATTCTGGTACCATGAACTATCTTAAAATCCTCCCCAGTGAGTATAGAGGATTTGAACCTGGAATTATAGTACCATCAATGATCTTAAAATCCCCCCCAGGGAGTATCGAGTTATTAGTCCCCTACCGGTGTACACGGGAGGGGACTATAGGTTTGCACGCCGTCCCTCCGTCCGTCAGTCCGTCAGTCTGTCCGTCCGTCAGTCCGTCACGCAAAGAACAGTTTTCCGGACTTTTTTTCTAAACGCTTAATGCCAATGATTTCAAACTTGGCACATGGTTTCCTCATGATAAGTTACAGATCACGTTCGAACTTCACGACGTTTCGATCATTTTTGACAAAGTTATGGCACTTTGAACTTTGGTAATTCTGATGATCCTTAACTCAGTGCCATTTTAAGTTTTAATTTCCTTTAAAAAAGATTTTCTCTGCAATAATAGGACCGATTGAGATCAAATTTTCACCGTTGGGGGGACTCGGTCTGTAGAATATTTTAATGGTAATTATGACGTCACAGGTCACATGGTTCGGCCGCCATATTGTTTTTCGTGAAAACACGAAAACCCCTTTTTCTCTGCAACGGCTGTACAGATCAAGGCCAAACTTTGCAGGCAAGATCGCATACCCATGACGAACAAAAAAGTCAAAGAACATGACGTCATGCGTCACATGCTTTCAGAGTTATGACGTTTTTAAGCATGAACCTTTAAAACCTAGCTCCTCCCTCATTTGTGATCCAATCAAGGGGAAACTTCACAGATCTGTTCAGCATGTCAGTCTACTAAAATGTCCTTTTGGAATTTGCGATAGGGCACGTGGTTTGGCAGATATCGTTAATTAAACGAAAATATTTTAAAAATGGATATCTCTTGTTTATTCAAGAGTTCTCCTCTAGCCGCACCGCGCACCCTCAGCCTCGTCTCGCGAACGTCAACAGCGCGACACAGCGCGTGCTTTCCGGAGGGGCGGAGCCAAGCCGAGCAACATATATATATGCACATCGATCATTGATCGTGAACCGGAAAATATAATAAATTACTGATATTTAGCGACTCGAAAGGTTCTTTTTCAACAACTTATTTTCTCGTGCTTCTGCTGACCTGTCTGCAAGGTGTGTAAATCGAAGTCCCGAGTGTGAATCACAGGTGAGCCCGTCCTGAGGTAATTAGCGAATGGGAACGATTCAGAACCTGTGGGTAAATAACCCTTGGTAATTCCCCCAACAGTTTTCCAGACGACAGACTGCCGGTAGGGGACATGTATTGTAGCGCAATAGTCAGAATGCTTGTTGAACTTGGTATTCTAACACCATGAACTATCTTAAAATCCTCCCCAGGGAGTATAGAGGATTTTGACCTGGAATTCTCATACAATGAACTATCTTAAAATCCTCCCCAGAAACTCCCAGGTGGATATGCCAATTATTCCAACCCAATGATTCAGGAAAATATGCAAAGGAGGTGGGTTTCAGATGGGAGACAATTCCTGAGAGTTAAAGGAGTGTCTCCCTCGAGTTGCACATATGGAAAGAGACGTTTGCATCAGTGTGCGACATATGGGGATGTACACTCAACCTTCATTCCCACCGCACAGGACATCAAAACGTCCGCCTGCTGGTTAGTCACGGCGGAATGAACTCCCTCCTGGAGGCTTTGTATCACGGCGTCCCTGTCCTGGCCTTGCCGCTTTTTGGGGACCAGCCAGAAAACATAGGTCGTGCTGAAGCTTTAGGCCTTGGCCAAAGCATCAGCCTCTCCAAGGTCATGGAAGGACGGTTGCTGGATGCAATGCTCGAAGTTTTGGAAAATCAAGCGTAAGTATAATCATCACATCACAAGTGTTTCTTTCTTACACGCTAAACGCTTGATGGACGCCCTATCCATTTCAAACACAGTTGCTTCCAGAATTAGATGTCCACCATAAGAAATGGGTCATAAGAATGTAAGCCTGGCGTTGGGTTAACGGTTAAGGTGGCTGGCCTGAGATCTCAGGGTCTTGGTAATGGGGGGCATTGCATCAGCGGCACAGCCACGCCCCCAGAAATTGATGCAACCAACAGCCACAGTGCGTATGTGTGTGTGTTTTGGCTTTTAGGCTATATAAATTATATATTCTAAGCTTTAAAGAAACTGAACTTCCGCGTTTTCCCCCCACCAGGTACTATCGAGCCGCTCGATTGGCAAGCACACAGTTGCAGCATCCACCAGTATCTGCGAGACAGCTCTTGGTTGGCTGGGTAGAACACGCTCTTGCAATAACGCAGGTGGGATCATGACATTTAAAGAGGTGGTGAAGACAATGATCTGCCAAATAAATGGGTACCCAAGCAGCACAACTTACAAAGTGAAGGCCTCAAGCTCGATATTTACGTTATTCCCAGTGGATCAAGTTACCTTTGGTCATTTTAAGAAAAAATGATTGCCACAGTGGTTAGTCATTGTCAATTTGAACACCTGTGGCTTCAAACGAATGAGACATATCAAAGAGAACATGTACAAGGACAATTTCTGCAGTCTTGTTTCATTGGACAGTGTGAGTTGATGCAAAAGTTATGGTACACAAGAATCACGTGCTCACTGCTCTCTCACAGGATGGCCTAGACTGGCCTCCAAAGCCAGTCGCCGACTGGGCATCCTCCGTCGTGCGAAGTCCTTCCTAGGCACACCTGAGCTCCTCACCACATACAAGGCTTTCATCCGCAGCTCAATGGAATACTGCTCTCCCCTCTGGGCCGGTTCTCCTGCCTCACACCGAGCTCGTCTTCACGCTGTTGAAACCAAAGCGTTCAGAATCATTGGAATCTCCCGTGATGAAGCTAACTCCGAGGGCCTTTCACTCACTCGCCGGAGGCAGGTTGGTGGTCTTTTCGTCTTCTACCGACTCCTCTCCGGCCTTGCTCCTCCAGCTCTCTCTGGGCTCTGTCCCCCAAATATTCCTACAGGTCGCACAAGATCTGCCTGCAACCCTCTCATGGTTAAACTGCCAAAATCAAGGCTCTCTGCTCACCTTCACTCATTCATTCCTCTTTTCTCCCACCTCTGGAACAAACTCCCTCACTCCCTTCAATCCCACTCCTCCCTCCAGGTCTTTAAAACAGCTGTTCACCACCATCTCTTATCTTCCCCCATCCAAAACCTTGATCTTTTCTACCCCTGCTAATTTCACCCCAAATCCACTTTTCTGAAATTCCAACTTCTTTCCTGGAAGTCCTTGGTGTCCTTGTGTTTTATACCTCCCCCGCCTCCCCCCAAGCCCTCTCCTTCCCACACATCTCCCGATGTCCCTGCTCTCAAATGTTGTGTTTGTGTGCTTCCCCTTCTCTCCCCATCTTGTCTACCGCTCCCTCTTTTTATATATTTTGTTTGTCTGTTTGATTTTTTTTGTGTGTGATAATTGATAAATGTTAGCTCTTTCACGAGCCTCGATTCTGTATACAAAAAAAACAACTCCTACAGGACATCAATGTGTGCGCGGTCCCTCGGACGGACGTTAGGCCAGGCATCCCGTCTGCCAGAATCAGTTGGTTGATGTTGAAGATCCCACTGTGTCCTTCATGAAGAATAGGTGAGCTATTGCCGGCACCCTGAATGAATCACAAATGTCTGCCCCGACTAGTCAAACGTCAGGCCTTGGCCAGCCGGTTCCTGAAAACTTGAGCCAAAAACTTTGCCTAGTCAACCCCACGAGGCGGGAATAATTGTGGACTTAAAGACTCATCGATCACGTGATCGCTGCATGCAAAACAACAACTACACCGAAAACATTGCACACTGATTGGCTGAGAAAGCAATTTATTACAATAATAACAATAATGTCTTTGGGAGAGGCCATGAAAATTGACAAATGAGAAAGAACAGCTTCCTTTTGATTATATTACAATATACTATTCATTATCATAATATTAATATCAATACTATCACCATGATTGTCACGGAAATTATTTTCATCTTTCATCAAAACAATGCTGTCAACTTCAGGTCGATTCCCATGTTGCGGAAGTTATAACATCCTCTTATTGTTGAATTTTTTGATGAAACGTTTTTCATGTGATGCACAAAGCTTCCTGTTTCTCTCTCTCTCTCTCTCCCTCTCTCTCATGTCAAGGGGAAGGAATTGGAAATTTGAGGGTAAAAGGAAATGGGAAATGAAGCATCTTCCTCGTCTGCAATGAAAGGAACCGAGGGGAGAGAATGATTACAGGGTTGTATTAATTAGGATAATGGGATAAAATTATGCACAGGCCTGAACTACAATCAAATCAAATGGAGTCATGCAAAAGTGAAATAGATATATGTATTGAAAAAGAAGCGCATGCCAGGAAGTGAGACCGTGACAAGTTTGTCAAAGTGCAATCTCTTCAAAGGGGCTACAGCATGATGGCCGATGGGTGGGCGCACTCGCCTCCGGCTAAGCCGTCTATCCTGGGTCTGATTCCTGACCCAGCTATAAACTGCCATCCCGGTGGTCCTCAGACAGGGTGAGACATCGATGTGTGTGCCGTCCCTCGGATGGACGTTAGGCTGGGCCGTAATAATAGTTAGTTGTTAAAGATCCCATGGTGTCCTTCGCAAAGAGTAGCTGAGCTATCACTGGCATCTTGAACTATTTACAAATCCCTGCTATAACCTACAGGAGGGGCACGGCATCAGCGGTCGAGCTGTACCACCAGAATATGATGCTACCGTGAAATGGGGTGAATAGGGACAGCGAGGTGAATAGGGACACAAACTGAAAAAAACTTCGGAAACTTTTTTCGCTGAAAATTGATAACCATACTGATTTGTTGATATTTGGGTTGGAAGTGTTCTCTTGTTTTTTTAAAAAGCAACTTATAGTCCCTATTAACCCCATATATGGGTTAAATGGGCTTTTTATGGCTGTCCCTATTCACCCCGTTTTACGGGTGAATAGGGACAGTCACTAATACAAAAAATTATAATCAAGAAACAATCCTGAGTTTCCAACTTATTGCTAAATTGATAGCTCAGATGGATAGGCATAATATGCACCCATAATATGAACCACGGTGCCAATGAAAAACATATGGGATAAAAAGTTTCTCCAAACTGTCCCTATTTCTTGATTATTATTTTTTTGTATTAGTGACTGTCCCTATTCACCCGTAAAACGGGGTGAACAGGGACAGCCATAAAAATCTTATTTATTCCGATTTAACCCATATATGGGGTTCATAGGGACTATAAGTTGCTTTTTTTTAAAGCAAGAGAACACTTTCAACCCAAATATCAACAAATCAGTATGGTTATCAATTTTCAGCGAAAAAAGTTTCCGAACTTTTTTTCAGTTTGTGTCCCTATTCACCCCATTTCACGGTGCAGAAGATGTGCTGAGCATGAAAAAAGAAGAAGAAGAATATATTCTCGAGCAGGAACAGTATTAACGACCATTTTGGGAGGCAGACCATAACTGATTTAAACTTCAACTTCCCTTTCTCCTGTATCTCAAAATTATTCACTTGTATACTGTTTAAACCACCTTTAGAGGCCGTTTTTCCCCGCAAAGCGGGGGTTGGCCTTTTTCGGGCACCGTGGTTGTTGTTGTTTTTTTTGGTCCCCTTTTTGAAGCAATGTTTTACGGCCGGATGCCCTTCCTGACGCCAACCCTTTTTGCCGCCTTTAACGACATATTCACTTGTATACTGTTTGGTGAATCCAATTCATTTACGTGAAACACATCGTGTATTAACAATACTGAAACTGCACTGTCAAACAACATGCTGCCAAATGAGCTGTGTGCAATGACCCCAAGCTTATTTTCTGAATATGGAGGGCAATGTGGTAACTGTTAAGGAAATCCAACCAATGAACTTGTTGCGTGGACAAAAGTCCAGGTCCGATGTTTCCAGCACAAACCGATATTCAACTTGTGCCAAGACGTGCCTTCCTGTGTCTTTAAAACAACTGGTTCGTGCAAGCGACTAAGTTAGGAAGACTGAGTAAATGAGTGAGCGAGTGAAAGAAAGAATGAAAGAAAAGAGGTCATGGATGAATTGCTATGGAGGCAAGCATCAAAAGTTGAAGAAGAAGAAAGAATCGTGACAAGGTGTCAGCAAAACGTCGAGATTATTCAATAAGATGTTACCTCAATACGCTGCAAATTAAGCCGAGCACTCGCATCTCATTGGGCAGCGATTTCTGGAGCAAAAAGATAAAACAAAAACACAGCAGACATTAAGTGAAGGCACTCTAATAACTAATTCATGCTTTATCTTAAGCATGTAATAATGTTCTCATTGATAAGGTTGAGGCTCATGGAAGAGCTAGACAACAAAGAGTGGGAGGTTTGGCCCATCGACATCGACGAGAGACATACAGACAAACTAGAAACTCTTCTCCTATTGCAACCGAACTGCTGCATCCACTTCTACCCACTGAACGCTACTCTCACCAAAGCCCCTGAACTTACCAGGAGGTAAGTTGTTCACATCCAGTGTCTGCCCTGTAATGAAAGAAACAAGCCAATCAGATGGTGCTCGATGATTCAAGAAGCCAATCACGGCAAAGCTTGGGCAAGGCAAATATCAAAAACTCAACCTAGAAAGCATCTCAAAGTGCAAAGTGTGTCCGCGCCCGCTTTATACTCTAACTAAACTTGACGAAAACAACAGCGAACAACAACAAAAAAAATGAACATTTTCTTCATTGGTGTTCTCTATATTCAAAAAATACAGAGTTTTTTGAAAATTTGATAACAAATTCTCAAATGGTAAAAAAAAAAGTTATTTTGCCTAGACAAAGACTGACGCTTGATGGTAAATAGGTAAATTGATGGTAAAACGCTTGATGGTAAATAAAGAAACAGGAAAGCAATAAAAAAATCTGGCAATCCCACACAGCGCAGCAGCAGATGAGCTAATAATCTATTTATTAAAGTAGCGGTAGTTTTGTGTCCGTCCGTCACGCTACGTCATTACGTCTATGATGTCATTACGGCGTACGATGGCTGACTCCACCGACCGCCATTTTCATTTATATGCCGTTCAGGCCGAACACGTTGAAGCGGTCGAACCTGTCATATAACACAATCTGCATGCTCTACCTTTACATTTTTCATTCAGTGGGAAACACAAACAAACCGATTGTTAAAATGATCATCAAATATCGAAATCATAGGTGTTGCGGATCTTAAAACGACACAGTACATATATAGGCCTTAGGCTTCATGCCTTACCTTCAGGCCGCTTTGGACAAATTAGCCCAGGTTTCTTAATACAGTAGCATCGTCTTCGTAATAATAATAATAACAACATTAACAATAATAATAATAATAATATAGCAAATATAACCGTAACACTTTAATCCCAAAGTCGTGACTGCAAAGCTAATGGGTTGAAGCGGTGTATGGTTCATAAATCAATGACAAGTGGTGTACGGTACTAATAACCGCGGGAGTAAGGAATTAGGCCAGGTTTCTTAATACAGTAGTATCGTTTTTGTAATAATGATAATGTAACGTTAATATTATAGTAAATCTAATCGTAACACTAATCCCTTCGTAGTGACTGCAAAGTTACTGGAGGTTAAAATTCTATCATATATCACAATCTGCATGCTCTACCTTTTCGTTTTTCATTCAGTGCAAAACACAAACAAAGCGATTGTTAAAATCATATCGAAAGTTTACCCGTCATGGGTCTGCATACGTGTCATGGTTCTTCCAACGACACTGTACGTGTCGGCCAATGATTCTGTACTAACTAACGCTCATTATTAAAGGGGTGTATTATTTCAGAACCCACGATGTTATCTCCCATGGCCAAGAAGGACTTTTATCGTTGAAGATAATAAATCGTACCGCAATGACGTATTAATACTATAATAATTGCCTATACACTGCCCAAACAAAAGGAGGGTTTTCCGTGGAACTCTGTTCCATGGGTCCCTGCTAGTATGGCCTATTTCTGCTCACTGACTTTGCCCTTTGACATTTTGAGCCCATTATTAATTAATCTTCTCAATATTTGCAGAGTAAAGGTTTCTTGAAAATTTGATGCCAAAAGCTCAAATGGTAAAAAAGAAAAGAAAAAGGTTATGGCCTGGACAGACAGACAGACAGAAACACACACACGGAGGTGATTGCAAAACCCCATCTCCCACGCTAATTTCACCACAAACATTGAACTGAGATTCAAATCCCACCCCTCCTGCCCCCAAGAAGAAAGATCACTCTTTTACATCTCACTCACAATGTCAAGACTAACTCTCGGTGAATTTGTCTATGATTGCGTGCTTCGGTCATCCAAGTTTGGTGACCTTGTTTGGCAAATGGAGCTTCTCCGGGAAGCTGCCTCACCTATAATCTGACAGGTGTCAATGTAGCTATGATCAAAGTCATATTGTTTGATCACTAACAACAGGATGACCCTCTAGTTATCCAGGAGGAAAAGGTAGAGGAATGGGTTAATGGTTTTACCTAATTAGGACACCAATTTTTGTAGGTGTCCTCATATTGAGTGAGGTTTCCCCTCTTTCGGGCTGATTGCGCCATCTTGTCTGGATGCAGAAATAGATCTCCAAGGACTACCCCTTACTCGTTTTATGGAGCAGGTGACATCAAGGTGGAAAATTTAAGTATCTTCAGGGTGCTTGATTTATGCAGCATCTGGAGTACCTAGTTTCTAAACCCAATTCATATCTTTAACCTATTATGGATGTCCATACTGATATCGATGTTTGCCATCCAACCTCAACTCCGTTGGCCTGGAAAGAGTGAGGCATACGAACCCAATGGGCATATCTGATCTTCCTGGTGTTTCCTATGTGCCACAGTCTCAGAGGAAGATTCAAGACTTGGATGAATCATATTCTGGGACACATCTGCCAGAAGGATGTGATTTGAAGATGCAGCCATCTTGTCTACCAATGGATACATTGGCAGACATTGTGGCAGCATACCAAAATAATCTCAAGCAAATTCCCAACAAGCAAATTTATACTTCTTACCTCTAAAAGGCTACTCACAAATTTTAGAAAGCGGACCTATATCCTAACATACCACGGGAACATGGACAAAGGGTGCCTAAAGACATCGATCGAGGAGGTTTATCATGTATATTGTATAATCATTTGTACTTACAATTCATGGTTCCCATGTCTGCAGAGAACAAAACAGAAGTGGGGATTAGTGTTTGAAACTTGCAATCATATAGGGGGAGAAGTTCTTCGTTTTACAGAATAGGCATCATTGGTATACTATATACGAGAGTCACAGTTTAGAAGGACAAAAAGACATCAAAAGTACGTATTTTGTAAATAATTTCATGCGTTTGTGAGTTTGTTTTTTCATGGGTGAACTGCAGCACCTAGAGGCCCCAAATTTTGAGTGTATTTAAGCTTGAAAGCTACCACACATTGGCCTCCAAGACCGTATTGAGGCCACCAAAGGCCACTATGAAGTGTATATTGGGATGTGGGATCAGGCAGTGTTGCTGTTGGCCTGCAGGCAAAAAGTAACCACCATGATCCCAAAAGCTCCATAGCTTTTCAATGTCCAACATATCCAGGAATTACCTGCTGGGAAAAGCTCACCCAGCCAGACAGCACCGGGTACCTTCCTCCCAGTCTTATACCGAGTAAATAAAATTGAAAGCTGATCACC
The DNA here is from genome assembly GCF_964187855.1 of Myxine glutinosa. NCBI lineage: Eukaryota > Metazoa > Chordata > Myxini > Myxiniformes > Myxinidae > Myxine > Myxine glutinosa. The sequence continues at coordinate 32,199,725 of NC_136265.1, forward strand.
AATCATGCGTCTTACATGTGCAAGGGGGGGAAAAAAAGAGAAAAAAAAAAATTGAAAGCTGATCACCAATCATGCATCTTTCATGTGCAAGGGGGAAAAAAAGAGAAAAATAAAATTGAAAGCTGATCACCAATCATGCGTCTTACATGTGCAAGGGGGGAAAAAAAAGAGAAAAAAAAAAATTGAAAGCTGATCACCAATCATGCCTCTTACATGTGCAAGGGGGAAAAAAAAGAGAAAATAAAATTGAAAGCTGATCACCAATCATGCATCTTTCATGTGCAAGGGGGAAAAAAAGAGAAAAATAAAATTGAAAGCTGATCACCAATCATGCGTCTTACATGTGCAAGGGGGGGAAAAAAAGAGAAAAAAAAAAATTGAAAGCTGATCACCAATCATGCCTCTTACATGTGCAAGGGGGAAAAAAAAGAGAAAATAAAATTTAAAGCTGATCACCAATCATGCGTCTTAAGCCGCTGTCACACCTTGACGTTTTAGCCAGCGTATGCCGACGTATGAAAAATTTGGCTACGTTAAGAGCATGCTGAAGCACGCTGGCATACGTCGTAGTACGCCGAGCTCGTCGACAAATTTTGTGCATGCACAAAATTTGTCGACGTATGCCAGCGTATGACTCACACCAGCACTCAATTTTGATACGTCGGCATACGCTGGCTAAATCGTCAAGGTGTGACAGGCGCTTTACATATGCAAGGGGGGGAAAAAAGATAAAATAAAATTGAAAGCTGATCACCAATCATGCGTCTTACATGTGCAAGGGGGAAAAAAAAGAGAAAATAAAATTGAAAGCTGATCACCAATCATGCGTCTTACATGTGCAAGGGGGGGAAAAAAAGAGAAAATAAAATTGAAAGCTGATCACCAATCATGCGTCTTACATGTGCAAGGGGGGGAAAAAAAGAGAAAAAAAAAAATTGAAAGCTGATCACCAATCATGCCTCTTACATGTGCAAGGGGGAAAAAAAAGAGAAAATAAAATTTAAAGCTGATCACCAATCATGCGTCTTAAGCCGCTGTCACACCTTGACGTTTTAGCCAGCGTATGCCGACGTATGAAAAATTTGGCTACGTTAAGAGCATGCTGAAGCACGCTGGCATACGTCGTAGTACGCCGAGCTCGTCGACAAATTTTGTGCATGCACAAAATTTGTCGACGTATGCCAGCGTATGACTCACACCAGCACTCAATTTTGATACGTCGGCATACGCTGGCTAAATCGTCAAGGTGTGACAGGGGCTTTACATATGCAAGGGGGGGAAAAAAGATAAAATAAAATTGAAAGCTGATCACCAATCATGCGTCTTACATGTGCAAGGGGGGGAAAAAAAGAGAAAATAAAATTGAAAGCTGATCACCAATCATGCGTCTTACATGTGCAAGGGGGAAAAAAAAGAGAAAATAAAATTGAAAGCTGATCACCAATCATGCGTCTTACATGTGCAAGGGGAAAAGAAAAAGAGAAAATAAAATTGAAAGCTGATCACCAATCATGCGTCTTACATGTGCAATGGAAAAAAGTGAAAATAAAATTGAAAGCTGATCACCAATCATGCGTCTTACATGTGCAAGAGGGGAAAAAAAAAGAGAAAATAAAATTGATAATGGAGAATGGTCCTTCATATCAAAATAAAAACAATCTGTTACTATTAATGGTGTTTTCACCAGAAATTGCATATTTTAACTTGGACACCCAAAATCCTTCAAGGAGCAGCAGGCCAACTACGATAAGTCGTAACCGTATCTGTAGCTGAGAATTAACCAAAGAGAGGCTGCAGGTTAGGGTTGGAGTTTCTCTGTGGCCTGGGTATTGGCACACAATCATCTACTCTTGTGAAAGACACCGACCGGGGCCTCCAGCATAACGTCGCTCGTTCATGACGGCACCTCATGATGCAACACCCCGACTGGGCAGCACCAGGGTGACGGTTGATAATGTCATTATGAATGAAACCCAGGCTAGACAGCTGAAAGGTAACGAGCACTCCCTCTGAATGGCATAATAAAGGAATAAATACACAACGAGAAGTAACTCACCTCCTCCTCCTGCTTGCATTTTTCCAACTGCAAAGAAAGAGGGAAGATGTGCATGATCATACTTTATCTGTGGAGTTTATCGTGTTCCATAAGAGGCCATTTGGCCCATCACAGCCGTTTGATATCCAAAGCCAGCACTCGCACCTTCCCAAAGCAGTGAATTAGGCCTTCGTACTGGCGCGTATTGCAATGACAATTCTATGACGTATGAAGAAACTGACAATGATGGGGCAAATAAGAATGTACCTCATACTGTCACACACACACACACACACACACACACACACACACACACACACACACACACACACACACACACACACACACACACACACACACACACACACACACTTGTGTGGAACAAGACTATTGTGCTCACCATCAATGGTCCCCATGTCTGTAAAAGAAAAAGTGATAAATTAAATTATTACTGATTTTATTAGCTGACATCACATAATTAGACACAACATGGACACTGTTTCCTTGTGGGTTGGCAACATTGGCTGCGCCCTCTGCTGGATAGGGCAGGCATTTGTAATTTGTTCATGGTGCCGGCGACAGCACGCGTACTCTTCGCAAAGGACACCGAGGGATCATTAACGCCCACCACCAAATCCCGGCCGAGGGGACGCCTGTTTAACGTCCATCCGAGGGACGGCCCACACATTGACGAATCGGCACGCCTGTTCGATACCGAGACGACAGGTTATAACTGTGTCGAGATTTCAACCCAGGATGGTACTCTTTGGAGGTGGGTGTGCGTACCTCCAGGACATCCTGTCAACCCACACCCTACATACACCGTACAAGTTGTTCAGTAAACGTTTATGGGGTAAATCAAGTTAGGGAAATATCTAGGGCCGGCGTTGAAAAGCGACAAGACGGGATTGACAGGTTCGGGCCATTGTTGAAACTTCAGTTATTGCAAAACAAAAAACTTAATGATGGAATCGTTATCTGACATTTCCCTCTTTTGTAAAAAAAATGTGAAATTTGTTTGGTGTTGTGGAAAATAAAACAACAACAACAACAACTAGAACGGGCACTCGGTAGAGCGCATACCTTCGCCGCAGCTACTGTTCTGTACTTGGCATGGGAGTGTAGGGAACAGAACAACAAAAATACGATTTTGACCTTTTCGTGACCTTGACCTTGACCTTTGACCCGATTGCTCCCAAAATCTAATCAAATGTGTCCCGTATAATAACCAATCATCCCACCAAATTTCATGCAATTCGGTTGAATACTTTTTGAGTTATGCGAATAACATACATACACACACACACACAGACATACAAATAAATACACAGCGATCAAAACATAACCTTCCGCTTTTGCGAAGGTAACAACAACAGGCATTTTAAGGCCATTTTCCCTGCTAGAGCGGGGGTTAGCCTTGCGGTCCCCATGACAATCTTCTCCATTTTGCCCGATTTGTATTGTGGAAAATAAAACAAAGTAAGAATAAAAAATAATAAACCTACCAATCATTTGAGGTGCACCTGCACAAGAGAAAAGGATAAACGGACATAGTGAGACAACGGATAAAATACACAATCAAATATTACAAGTAAATGTGTTCATGACATGGATTGGCTCCAAGAAGGGAATGAGGTATAGGACATGGATTGGCTCCAATAAGGTAATGAGGTATAGGACATGGATTGGCTCCAAGAAGGGAATGAGGTATAGGACATGGATTGGCTCCAAGAAGGGAATGAGGTATAGGCCATGGATTGGCTCCAAGAAGGGAATGAGGTATAGGACATGGATTGGCTCCAAGAAGGGAATGAGGTAAAGGACGTGGATTGGCTCCAATAAGGGAATGAGGTATAGGACATGGATTGGCTCCAATAAGGTAATGAGGTATAGGACATGGATTGGCTCCAATAAGGGAATGAGGTATAGGACATGGATTCGCTCCAAGAAGGGAATGAGGTATAGGACATGGATTGGCTCCAACAAGGGAATGAGGTATAGGACATGGATTGGCTCCAATAAGGGAATGAGGTATAGGACATGGATTGGCTCCAACAAGGGAATGAGGTATAGGACATGGATTGGCTCCAATAAGGGAATGAGGTATAGGACATGGATTCGCTCCAAGAAGGGAATGAGGTACAGGACGTGGCTTGGCTCCAATAAGGGAATGAGGTATAGGACATGGATTGGCTCCAATAAGGGAATGAGGTATAGGACATGGATTGGCTCCAATAAGGGAATGAGGTATAGGACGTGGCTTGGCTCCAATAAGGGAATGAGGTATAGGCCATGGATTGGCTCCAATAAGGGAATGAGGTATAGGACATGGATTGGCTCCAATAAGGGAATGAGGTATAGGACATCGATTGGCTCCAATAAGGGAATGAGGTATAGGCCATGGATTGGCTCCAATAAGGGAATGAGGTATAGGACATGGATTGGCTCCAATAAGGGAATGAGGTATAGGCCATGGATTGGCTCCAATAAGGGAATGAGGTATAGGACATGGATTGGCTCCAATAAGGTAATGAGGTATAGGACATGGATTGGCTCCAATAAGGGAATGAGGTATAGGACATGGATTCGCTCCAAGAAGGGAATGAGGTACAGGACGTGGCTTGGCTCCAATAAGAGAATGAGGTATAGGCCATGGATTGGCTCCAATAAGGGAATGAGGTATAGGACATGGATTGGCTCCAATAAGGGAATGAGGTATAGGACATCGATTGGCTCCAAGAAGGGAATGAGGTATAGGACATGGATTGGCTCCAAGAAGGGATGGAGTACAGGATGTGGCTTGGCTCCAATATGGGAATGAGTACAGGACGTGGATTGGCTCCAATAAGGTAATGAGGTATAGGACATGGATTGGCTCCAAGAAGGGAATGAGGTATTGGACATGGATTGGCTCCAAGAAGGGAATGAGGTATAGGACATGGATTGGCTCCAAGAAGGGATGGAGTACAGGATGTGGCTTGGCTCCAATATGGGAATGAGTACAGGACGTGGATTGGCTCCAATAAGGTAATGAGGTATAGGACATGGATTGGCTCCAAGAAGAGAATGAGGTATAGGCCATGGATTGGCTCCAATAAGGTAATGAGGTATACGACATGGATTCGCTCCAAGAAGGGAATGAGGTATTGGACATGGATTGGCTCCAAGAAGGTAATGAGGTATAGGACATGGATTGGCTCCAAGAAGGGATGGAGTACAGGATGTGGCTTGGCTCCAATATGGGAATGAGTACAGGACGTGGCTTGGCTCCAAGAAGGGAATGAGTACAGGACGTGGCTTCGCTCCAATATGGGAATGAGTACAGGACGTGGCTTGGCTCCAAGAAGGGAATGAGTACAGGACATGGATTGGCTCCAATAAGGTAATGAGGTATAGGACATGGATTCGCTCCAAGAAGGGAATGAGGTATAGGACATGGATTGGCTCCAATATGGGAATGAGTACAGGACGTGGCTTGGCTCCAATAAGGTAATGAGGTATAGGACATGGATTGGCTCCAATATGGGAATGAGTACAGGACGTGGCTTGGCTCCAAGAAGGGAATGAGGTATAGGACATGGATTGCCTCCAATAAGGTAATGAGGTATAGGACATGGATTCGCTCCAAGAAGGGAATGAGGTATAGGACATGGATTCGCTCCAATAAGGGAATGAGGTATAGGACATGGATTCGCTCCAAGAAGGGAATGAGTACAGGACGTGGCTTGGCTCCAATATGGGAATGAGTACAGGACGTGGCTTGGCTCCAAGAAGGGAATGAGTACAGGACAAGGCTTGGCTCCAATATGGGAATGAGTACAGGACGTGGCTTGGCTCCAAGAAGGGAATGAGTACAGGACGTGGCTTGGCTCCAATATGGGAATGAGTACAGGACGTGGCTTGGCTCCAAGAAGGGAATGAGTACACGACTAGGCTTGGCTCCAATATGGGAATGAGTACAGGACGTGGCTTGGCTCCAATATGGGAATGAGTACACGACAAGGCTTGGCTCCAATATGGGAATGAGTGCAGGATGTGTCTTGGCTCCAATATGGGAATGAGTACAGGACGTGGCTTGGCTCCAAGAAGGGAATGAGTACAGGACAAGGCTTGGCTCCAATATGGGAATGAGTACAGGACGTGGCTTGGCTCCAAGAAGGGAATGAGTACAGGACGTGGCTTGGCTCCAATATGGGAATGAGTACAGGACGTGGCTTGGCTCCAAGAAGGGAATGAGTACACGACTAGGCTTGGCTCCAATATGGGAATGAGTACAGGACGTGGCTTGGCTCCAAGAAGGGAATGAGTACAGGACGTGGCTTGGCTCCAATATGGGAATGAGTGCAGGATGTGGCTTGGCTCCAATATGGGAATGAGTGCAGGATGTGGCTTGGCTCCAACATGGGAATGAGTGCAGGATGTGGCTTGGCTCCAATATGGGAATGAGTGCAGGATGTGGCTTGGCTCCAATATGGGAATGAGTGCAGGACGTGGCTTGGCTCCAATATGGGAATGAGTGCAGGATGTGGCTTGGCTCCAATATGGGAATGAGTGCAGGATGTGGCTTGGCTCCAATATGGGAATGAGTGCAGGATGTGGCTTGGCTCCAATATGGGAATGAGTACAGGACAAGGCTTGGCTCCAATATGGGAATGAGTACAGGACGTGGCTTGGCTCCAATATGGGAATGAGTGCAGGATGTGGCTTGGCTCCAATATGGGAATGAGTACAGGACGTGGCTTGGCTCCAATATGGGAATGAGTGCAGGACGTGGCTTGGCTCCAATATGGGAATGAGTGCAGGACATTGCTTGGTTCCAATAAGGGAATGAGTCTATGACACACCCAGGCTCCAATAAGGGAATGAGTCTATGACATAGCCAGGCTCCAATAAGGGAATGAGTCTATGACATAGCCAGGCTCCAATAAGGGAATGAGTCTATGACATAGCCAGGCTCCAATAAGGGAATGAGTCTATGACATAGCCAGGCTCCAATAAGGGAATGAGTCTATGACACAGCCAGGCTCCAATAAGGGAATGAGTCTATGACATAGCCAGGCTCCAATAAGGGAATGAGTCTATGACATAGCCAGGCTCCAATAAGGGAATGAGTCTATGACATAGCCAGGCTCCAATAAGGGAATGAGTCTATGACATAGCCAGGCTCCAATAAGGGAATGAGTCTATGACATAGCCAGGCTCCAATAAGGGAATGAGTCTATGACATAGCCAGGCTCCAATAAGGGAATGAGTACAGGACAAGGCTTGGCTCCAATAAGGGAATGAGTCTATGACATAGCCAGGCTCCAATAAGGGAATGAGTACAGGACAAGGCTTGGCTCCAATAAGTGAATGAGTGGAGGACATTGCTTGGTTCCAATCAGGACATCATTAAAATTAATATTATTTAAATATAATGTTCAATGCAATGAAAAGTTTCCATTTCATTTTGGAAAAAGGAAACAGGTGTCGCTTACCTTGTTGTGTCTTGTATTCTGTGGGCAGGAGAAACAGAAAGGAGAGGGTAAGGGAAAACAAATTGTTATTAACAGGTTTAAAAATCAAGATAAAACAGAGGATGCCAAGTTTCAATTTAAATACGTTAACCACAAATAAGTTGATTAACCACGAGTTTAGAGGTGATGTGTTGGTATCATTTACGTGCATGACATCAGCATCATGTCACATTTAAGGTCAACAGTCTGTGGCGGAGAATTAACACTGCACACGTCTCGCCACACTTTCGCAGGGTGTCATCGGTTAGGGTATTAATAGGAAATCTGGCCAAGGTATTTGCACCAATGAGCTACTCTTGTGGAAGACACTGGGATATTTAACATTGACAGGTGAATGCGAGAAAATGGGGCATTCACATCATGTTCCTCGGAGTAACGGTGCCCTCATTGTGCCACACCCTGACGATAGCACCCGCCAGGGTGACGGTTTATAATCTCAATAGGAATCAAACCCAGATTAGACAGCAAAAAGGCAAATTGCACTCCCTCTGAATCATTCTTGGCCCAAAATGGCAAAGAGTGCCTTCAGAAAGTGTTCACACCCCTTGACATTTTTCACATTTTGTTGTGTTAAAACCTGAATTAAAAATGGATTCAATTGAGATTTTTTTGACGGATCTACACATAATACCTCATACTGCCAAAGTGGAATTATTTTTCTTTAGAAATGTTTCAGGATAATTAAAAAATGTAATGCAGAAATATCTAATTTAAATAAGTATTCAGCCCCCTGAGTCAATAATTCCTAGAAGTGCCTGTAGCAGCAATTACAGCTTTGAGTCTTTTTGGGAATGTTTGTATCACCTTTGCACATCTGGATTTGAGGAGTTTCTCCCATTCTTCTTTGCAGATTTGCTCAAGCTCTGTCAAGTTGGATGGGAAGCGTTTGTGAAAAATAATCTTCAAGTCTCCAGATTCTCAATGTGATTCAAGTCTGGGCTTTGGCTGAGCCACTCAAGGACTTTCACATTCTTGTTCTGAAGCCATTCCAGTGTTGCCTTTTGCTGTATGCTTCGGGTCATTGTCCTGTTGGAAAGTAGTAGAAAGTCTTTACTGAAGTAGGCTCTTCTCAAGGATTTGCCTGTATTTGGCCCATTCATTGTTCCCTCTGTCCTTACAAGTCTCCCAGTCCCTGCCGCTGAAAAGCATCCCCATAGCATGATGCTACCATGCTGCACGATAGGGACCACCATGCTGCACGGTAGGGATTGTTTTAGATGGGTGATGAGCTGTGCTTGGTTTCCACCAGACGTAGTGCTTTGCATTCAGACCAAAGAGTTAAATTTTCCTCTCATCAGACCACATAATCTTTTGCCTTAAGCTCTCGGAGTCTTTCACGAGCCTTTTTGCAACTCCAGGCATGCTGTAATGCACCTTTTTCTGAAGAGTGGCTCCCGTCTGGCTACTCTCCCATATAGCCTGGATTTGTGAAGTGCTGCAGAGACTGTTGTCCTTTCAGAAGGTTCTCCCATCTCAGCCAAGGGACCCTGTAGTTCTGTCAGAGTGGTCATTGGTTTCCTGGTCACCTCCCTGACCAAGGTCTTTCATGCCTGGTTGTTCAGTTTGTCCGGACGGCCAGCTCTAGGAAGAGTCTGGGTAGTTCCATATTCTTTCCATTTCCTAATGATGGAGCTCACTGTGATCTTGGGAACTTTCCACACTAGAAATTGTTTTATACCCTTCCCCTGATCTATGCCTCCTCACAATTCTATGTCGGAGTTCTACGGAGAGTTCCTTGGACTACATGGTAGAGTTTCTGCTCTGACATGCACTGTCAACTGTATATGAATGAATGAATGATCGTTTTAAGGCCATTTTCCCCGCTAGAGCGGGGGTTAGCCTTGCGGGCCCCATGACAATCATGGTTCCGTGTTTGAGGCAATGTTTTTATGGCCGGATGCCCTTCCTGACGCCAACACTTGGTCGCCTCTTACGATGCGCAGGGATACGGTGTACCTATTCTAAATCGGGGTGCACACCGGGATCATTCATCCCAGCAAGCTGGTACTCAATTTGCCGACCTCGGAAGGATGACAGGCTGAGTCAAGCCCCCTGGCGTTAATTCAGCGATCGACCAGGATTCGAACCCAGGATCCTAGGATCCCAAGCCGGCACCCTAACCGCTAAGCCAACACCAGGCTATATCGGAGAGTTCTACGGAGAGTTCCTTGGACTTCATGATGGAGTTTCTGCTCTGACATGCACTGTCAAATGTGGGACCTTATCATTCTAAATCATGTCCAATCCATTTAATTGGCCACAGGTGAACTCCAATCAAGTTGTGGAGACATCTCAGGGATAATCAAAGGAAATTGGATGTACCTGAACTCAATTTGGAGTGTTATAGCAAAGGGGTTAAATACTTGTTGACTCGAGACATTTAAGCTTTTCATTTTTCATTCATTTGTAAAACTTTCTGAAAAAAATTAATTCCACTTTGACATTACGCGTATTATGCGTAGATCAGTGCCCAAAAATCTCAAATTAATCCATTTTAAATTCAGTAACACAAGAAAATGTGAAATAGTCAAGGGGTGTGAATACTTTCTGAAGACATTGTATATCTGAGTATATGTTAATATACATCTAGAATCGAAAGCATAAACCACAAAAATAAAATTTATCTGAACTGTTAATGAAAAAATAAAATGTGATATTAAAGAATAAATAAATACGAGACAACTCACCAACTCCTCCTGTTTGCATTTCTCCACCTGCGAGGAAAGAGGGAAGATGTGCATGTTAATACTTTGTCCATAAAGTTAATCATATCTATTATAATGGGAAAAAAGGAAATGGTGTCGATAATAGAAAATTTGGCCAGTCGCAGCAATTTCACATCCATCCTAATCAGCACTCACACCTATCGTTGCAGGTACCCCCATAGTGCTACATATATGACTAACCCCAAGCAGTGATTATGGCCATGGTACCGGCAGAGATTCTCAAAATGTTTTCAGAAGATACATTGGGATAGTTAGAGTCCACAAGGCCACTGCTGGCAATATCTGAAGAAACTGACTGAGTACACACAACAACAACATGCATTTTAAGGCCATGTTCCCTGCTAGAGCGGGGGTTAGCCTTGCGGTCCCCATGACAATCTTCTCCATTTTGCCCTATTTTCTGCATCTCTCCTTGTTAACCCCCTTGCCCGCATTTCTTCTTCCACCATCTTTAGCCAAGTCTTTCTCGGTCTTCCCCGTCCTCTACTTCCTTCTACATTCATTTCCACCACTCTTCTCAACCAGTCACTTTCATCCTTCCTCAACACATGACCAAACCATCTCAACCTGACTCAACCTGAAGAAACTCTCAAACCTGACTCAACCTGACTCAACATGACCAAACCATCTCAACATCTCAACCTGAAGAAACTGACTGAGTAATGGAGCAAATAAGAATGTACCTCGTACTCGTACACACACACACACACACACACACACACACACACACACACACACACACACACACACACACACACACACACACACACACACACAGTTTTGTAATAGGCGCATAATTGCGTGGAGCAAGACTATTGCACTCACCAACAACGGTTCCCATGTCTTCAAAGTGAGATGTGATCAATGAAGTTATTACTGGTTTTATAGCCTGACATCATATTATTAAACATAACATGGACGTTGCGGAAGTTGTTAAGTAAACGTTTATATGGTGGTGTCAAGTTTGGGAGAAAATCTATGGCCAGCATTGAAAGGTCAGAAGTCGGAGTTGAAAAGTTCGGGCCATTGTTGAAAAGTTCGGGCCATTGTTGAAAAGTTCGGGCCATTGTTGAAAAGTTCGGGCCATTGTTGAAAAGTTCGGGCCATTGTTGAAAAGTTCGGGCCATTGTTGAAAAGTTCGGGCCATTGTTGAAAAGTTCGGGCCATTGTTGAAAAGTTCGGGCCATTGTTGAAAAGTTCGGGCCATTGTTGAAAAGTTCGGGCCATTGTTGAAAAGTTCGGGCCATTGTTGAAAAGTTCGGGCCATTGTTGAAAAGTTCGGGCCATTGTTGAAAAGTTCAGTTATTGGAAAACAAATAACTTAATGATGGAATCGTTATCTAACATTTCCCTCTCTTGGAAACATTTTGTAATTTGTTTGGTGTTGTGGAAAACATAAAAATGTAAGAGTACAAGTTGATAAAACCTACCAATCATTTGAGGTGCACCTGGACAAGAGAAAAGGATAAACGGACATAGTGAGTAAGACAACGGATAAAATACCCAATCTAACATTACAAGTAAATGAGTCTATGACACAGCCAGGCTCCAATATGGGAATGAGTCTATGACATAGCCAGGCTCCAATATGGGAATGAGTCTATGACATAGCCAGGCTCCAATATGGGAATGAGTCTATGACATAGCCAGGCTCCAATAAGGGAATGAGTCTATGACATAGCCAGGCTCCAATAAGGGAATGAGTCTATGACATAGCCAGGCTCCAATAAGGGAATGAGTCTATGACACAGCCAGGCTCCAATAAGGGAATGAGTCTATGACACAGCCAGGCTCCAATATGGGAATGAGTCTATGACACAGCCAGGCTCCAATAAGGGAATGAGTCTATGACATAGCCAGGCTCCAATAAGGGAATGAGTCTATGACACAGCCAGGCTCCAATAAGGGAATGAGTCTATGACACAGCCAGGCTCCAATATGGGAATGAGTCTATGACACAGCCAGGCTCCAATAAGGGAATGAGTCTATGACATAGCCAGGCTCCAATAAGGGAATGAGTCTATGACACAGCCAGGCTCCAATATGGGAATGAGTCTATGACACAGCCAGGCTCCAATATGGGAATGAGTCTATGACATAGCGAGGCTCCAATATGGGAATGAGTCTATGACATAGCCAGGCTCCAATAAGGGAATGAGTCTATGACACAGCCAGGCTCCAATAAGGGAATGAGTCTATGACACAGCCAGGCTCCAATAAGGGAATGAGTCTATGACATAGCCAGGCTCCAATAAGGGAATGAGTGTATGACACAGCCAGGCTCCAATAAGGGAATGAGTGTATGACACAGCCAGGCTCCAATAAGGGAATGAGTCTATGACACAGCCAGGCTCCAATATGGGAATGAGTCTATGACACAGCCAGACTCCAATAAGGGAATGAGTCTATGACAGCCAGGCTCCAATATGGGAATGAGTCTATGACATAGCCAGGCTCCAATAAGGGAATGAGTCTATGACATAGCCAGGCTCCAATATGGGAATGAGTCTATGACACAGCCAGGCTCCAATATGGGAATGAGTCTATGACAGCCAGGCTCCAATATGGGAATGAGTCTATGACACAGCCAGACTCCAATATGGGAATGAGTCTATGACACAGCCAGGCTCCAATATGGGAATGAGTCTATGACATAGCCAGGCTCCAATATGGGAATGAGTCTATGACACAGCCAGACTCCAATATGGGAATGAGTCTATGACACAGCCAGACTCCAATAAGGGAATGAGTCTATGACAGCCAGGCTCCAATATGGGAATGAGTCTATGACACAGCCAGACTCCAATATGGGAATGAGTCTATGACACAGCCAGACTCCAATATGGGAATGAGTCTATGACACAGCCAGACTCCAATATGGGAATGAGTCTATGACAGCCAGGCTCCAATATGGGAATGAGTCTATGACACAGCCAGACTCCAATAAGGGAATGAGTCTATGACACAGCCAGACTCCAATATGGGAATGAGTCTATGACACAGCCAGACTCCAATATGGGAATGAGTCTATGACAGCCAGGCTCCAATATGGGAATGAGTCTATGACACAGCCAGACTCCAATAAGGGAATGAGTCTATGACATAGCCAGGCTCCAATATGGGAATGAGTCTATGACATAGCCAGGCTCCAATATGGGAATGAGTCTATGACATAGCCAGGCTCCAATATGGGAATGAGTCTATGACACAGCCAGGCTCCAATATGGGAATGAGTCTATGACAGCCAGGCTCCAATATGGGAATGAGTCTATGACACAGCCAGGCTCCAATAAGGGAATGAGTCTATGACAGCCAGGCTCCAATATGGGAATGAGTCTATGACATAGCCAGGCTCCAATATGGGAATGAGTCTATGACACAGCCAGGCTCCAATAAGGGAATGAGTCTATGACATAGCCAGGCTCCAATAAGGGAATGAGTCTATGACACAGCCAGGCTCCAATAAGGGAATGAGTCTATGACATAGCCAGGCTCCAATATGGGAATGCGTCTATGACATAGCCAGGCTCCAATATGGGAATGAGTCTATGACATAGCCAGGCTCCAATATGGGAATGAGTCTATGACACAGCCAGGCTCCAATATGGGAATGAGTCTATGACACAGCCAGGCTCCAATATGGGAATGAGTCTATGACATAGCCAGGCTCCAATATGGGAATGAGTCTATGACATAGCCAGGCTCCAATATGGGAATGAGTCTATGACACAGCCAGGCTCCAATATGGGAATGAGTCTATGACACAGCCAGGCTCCAATATGGGAATGAGTCTATGACATAGCCAGGCTCCAATATGGGAATGAGTCTATGACACAGCCAGGCTCCAATATGGGAATGAGTCTATGACATAGCCAGGCTCCAATATGGGAATGAGTCTATGACATAGCCAGGCTCCAATAAGGGAATGAGTCTATGACATAGCCAGGCTCCAATATGGGAATGAGTCTATGACATAGCCAGGCTCCAATATGGGAATGAGTCTATGACACAGCCAGGCTCCAATATGGGATGACATAGCCAGGCTCCAATAACGGAATGAGTGGAGGACATGACTTGGCTCCAATAAGTGAATGAGTCTATGACATAGCCTGGCTCCAATATGGGAATGAGTCTATGACAGCCAGGCTCCAATATGGGAATGAGTCTATGACATAGCCAGGCTCCAATATGGGAATGAGTCTATGACACAGCCAGGCTCCAATATGGGAATGAGTCTATGACACAGCCAGGCTCCAATATGGGAATGAGTCTATGACATAGCCAGGCTCCAATATGGGAATGAGTCTATGACATAGCCAGGCTCCAATATGGGAATGAGTCTATGACATAGCCAGGCTCCAATATGGGAATGAGTCTATGACATAGCCAGGCTCCAACAAGGGAATGAGTCTATGACATAGCCAGGCTCCAATATGGGAATGAGTCTATGACATAGCCAGGCTCCAATATGGGAATGAGTCTATGACATAGCCAGGCTCCAATATGGCAATGAGTCTATCACATAGCCAGGCTCCAATATGGCAATGAGTCTATGACATAGCCAGGCTCCAATAAGGGATGACATAGCCAGGCTCCAATAAGTGAATGAGTGGAGGACATGACTTGGCTCCAATAAGTGAATGAGTCTATGACATAGCCAGGCTCCAATATGGGAATGAGTCTATGACACAGCCAGGCTCCAATATGGGAATGAGTCTATGACATAGCCAGGCTCCAATATGGGAATGAGTCTATGACACAGCCAGGCTCCAATATGGGAATGAGTCTATGACATAGCCAGGCTCCAACAAGGGAATGAGTCTATGACATAGCCAGGCTCCAATAAGGGAATGAGTACAGGACAAGGCTTGGCTCCAATAAGTGAATGAGTGGAGGACATTGCTTGGCTCCAATAAGGACATCATTAAAATTAATATTATTTAAATATAATGTTCAATGCAATGAAAAGTTTCCATTTCATTTTGGAAAAAGGAAACAGGTGTCGCTTACCTTGTTGTACCTTGTATTCTGTGGGCAGCAGAAACATAAAGGAGAGGGTAAGGGAAAACAAGTTGTTATTAACAGAGGTTTAGAGGTGATGTGTTGGCATCCTTTACATGCATGACATCAGCATCATGTCACATTTAAGGTCAACGGTCTGTGGTGGAGAATTAACACTGCACACATCTCGCCACACTGTCGCAGGGTGTCATCGGTTAAGGAATGAATCGGAAATCTGGCCAAGGTATTTGCACACAACGATCTACTCTTGTGGAAGACATTGGTATATTTAACATTGGCAGGTGAATGCGAGAAAATGGGGCATTCAGGACCATGTCCCTCGGAATGACGGTGCCCTCATCGTGCAACACCCTACGATAGCACCCGCAAGGGTGACGGTTTATAATCTCAATAGGTATCAAACCCGGATTAGACAGCAAAAAGGCAAATTGCACTCCCTCTGAATCATTCTCGGCCCAAATTGACATAAATATCTCAGTATATGTTATACGTGTAGATGTAGAATCGAAAGCATAAACCACAAAATAAAATTTCTCTGAACTATTAATGAAAAAAATAAAACGTGACATTACATAAATAAATATTATAACAAGAGATAACTCACCTACTCCTCCTGTTTGCATTTCTCCAACTGCAAGGAAATAGGAAAGATGCGTATATTAATACTTTGTCCATAAAGTTAATCGTATCTATTACAATAGGAAAAAGGGAAATGGTGTCAATAAGAGAAAATTTGGCCTGTCACAGCTATTTCATATCCATCCGAATCAGCACTCACACCTGCACTACATGGCCAAACGTATGCGGACACCCCTTACAATAAGTGGATTCGGCTGTTTCAGCCACACCCATTTCTGACAGGTATATATAATCAAGCACACGGCCATGCAATCTCCATGGACAAACATTGGCAGTATAATGGGCCGTACTGAAGGGCTCGGTGACTTTCAACGTGGCACCGTCATAGGATACCACCTTTCCAACAAGTCAGTTCATCAAATTTCTGCCCTGCTAGAGCTGTCCAGGTCAAATGTAAGTGCTGTTATCGTGAAGTGGAAACGTCAAGGAGCAACAACAGCTCAGCCGCAAAGTGGTAGGCCAAACAAGCTCACAGAATGGGGCTGCCGAGTGCTGAAGCATGTAGCGCGTAAAAATCGTCTGTCCTCGGTTGCAAAACTCACTACCGAGTTCCAAACTGCCTCTGGAAGCAACGTCAGCACAACTGTTCTTCGAGAGCTTCATGAAATGGGTTTCCATGGCCGAGCAGCCACACACAAGCCTAAGATCACCGTGCGCAATGCCAAACATCGTGCCAACATAGCACCAACTCTAAAGTTTGTTGGAGGAGGAATTATGGTCTGGAACTGTTTTTCCTGGTTCGGGCTAGGCCCCTTAGTTCCAGTGAGGGGACATCTTAACGCTACAGCATACAATGACATTCTAGACGATTGTGTGCTTCCAACTTTGTGGCAACAGTTTGGGGGACACGCTTTCCTGTTTCAGCATGACAATGGCCCCGTGCACAAAGCGAAGTCCATACAGAAATGGTTTGTCAAGATCAGTGTGGAAGAACTTGACTGGCCTGCAGAGAGCCCTGACCTCAACCCCATCGAACACCTTTGGGATGAATTGGAATGCCGACTGCAAGCCAGGCCTAACACCCAACATCAGTGCCCGACCTCACTAATGCTCTTGTGGCTGAATGGAAGCAAATCCCTGCAGCAATGTTCCAACATCTAGTGGAAAGCCTTCCGAGAAGAGTGGAGCCGAAGAGTGGCTTCCGAGAAGAGAATGCCGACTGCAAGCCAGGCCTAACGCCCAACATCAGTGCCCGACCTCACTAATGCTCTTGTGGCTGAATGGAAGCAAATCCCTGCGGCAATGTTCCAACATCTAGTGGAAAGCCTTCCGAGAAGAGTGGAGCCTGGCACACACACACAATAGCATTAAAGGGGGGACCAACTCCATATTAATGCCCATGATTTTGGAATATGTTCGACGAGCACATACAGATGTGATGTTCGGGTGTCCACATACTTTTGGCCATGTAGTGTATCATTGCAGGTACTCCCATAGTGCTAAATATATGACTAACCCCAAGCAGTGATTATGACCATGGTACCAGCAGAGATTCTCAAAATGTTTTCAGAAGATACATTGGGATAGTTATAGTCTATACTCTATAAGGCCACTGCTGGCAATATCTGAAGAAACCGACTGAGTAATGGAGCAAATAAGAATGTAACACACACACACACACACACACACACACACACACACACACACACACACACACACACACACACACAGACACACAATTTTGTAATACACACATAATTGCATGGACCAAGACTATTGTACTCACCATTAATGGTCCCCATGTCTGTAAGGAAAGACGTGATAAATTAAATTATTTCTGGTTTTATAGCACATCATATTATTGGACATAACATGGACATTGTCGAAGTTGTTAAGTATCGTCGATGGGGTATATCAAGTTTGGGAGAAAATATTGGGGAAGCGTTGAAAAGTGAGAAGTTAGGGTTGAAAAGTTCGGGCTACTGTTGAAAAGTTCAGTTATTGCAAAACAAATAACTTATGTAAAATTTCCTGCTTTTGTAAACATTTTGTAATTTGTTTGGTGTTGTGAAAAATAAAACATTGTAAGAATACAAAATAGTAAAACCTACCAATCACATGAGTTGCACCTGGACAAGAGAAAAGGATAAATGGACATGGTGAGACAACGGATAAAATACACAATTAAACATTACAAGTAAATGAGCACAGGATGCGGCTTGGCTTCAACAAGGGAAACTGATGTTATTCTGAAGCAATGATGAAGTTGGTTCAATTGGACATCGTTCTCATCAATATTATTGATATATAGTGTTCAATTTTATTGATATATAGCGGCTAACCCCCGCTCTTGCAGGGAAAATGGCCTTAAAATGCATGTTGTTGTTGTTGTTGTTGTATAGTGTTCAATTTAATGAAAAGTTTCCATTACATTTTGGAAAAAGGAAACGGGTGGCGCGTACCTTGTTGTACCTTGTATTCTGTGAGTAGCAGAAACAGAAAGAAAAGGAGAAGCGAAAACAAATTGTTATTAACAGAGGTTTAAAAATCAAGATAAAACAGAGGATGCCAAGTTTCAATTTAAGATAGATTAACCATAAATAAGTTGGGAGGGGACATTTTATATATATATATATATATATATATATATATATATATATATATTATTTTTTATATTATTTATTATTTATTATTCATTCAGCTTAGTTTTGGTGAGACAAAACCAGGCTTGTCATTTAACAATGTTTAATTCACATTGATCAGAATCTTAAAAAATTTGCGATTACAACAACTCAAAGTAAACTTTACATGAGAGAAAGGTTTTGTGGTGAGACGAGACAAAAATTGAACTTATTTGGTCGAAATTAAAAGCGTTACGTCTGAAGCAAGCCGAACGTTACACATCACCCAGTTAACACTATTCATACTGTCAAGCATGGTGGTGGCAGCATCATGTTATGGGGCTGATTTTCATCAGCAGAGACTGGCAAGCTTATCAGGATAGAAGTTTTGGTGAGATGGGCAGTGCAACGAAAATGGAGTGTTGTAGCTAATCCTGGGAAAACCAATAAGATGGAGTGTTCCTGGGAAAACCACATTTCCAAGCTGGCCTCCAAAGCCACTCGCCAACTGGGCATCCTCCGTCATGCAAAGTCCTTTCTGGGCACTTCTGAGCTCTTCACCACATACAAAGCTTTCATCCGCAGCTTGATGGAGTACTGCTCTCCCCTCTGGGCTGGTGCCCCTGCCTTACACCTAGCTCGGCTTCACGCTGTAGAAACCTAAGCTTTCAGAATCAGTGGTATCTCCCACGATGAAGCTGATTCTAAGGGCCCATCATTAGCTCACCGCAGGCAGATTGGTGGTCTTTCTGTCTTCTACCGACTCCTCTTTGGCCTCCCCCCCCCCCCCCCCCACCCCCTGCTCTGTTCCCCAAATATTCCTGCAGGATGCACAAGATCTGCCAGCAACCCTCTTCTGGTGAAACTGCCAAAACCAAGACTCTTTGCTCACCTTCACTCTTTCATTCCTCTTTTCTCCCACCTCTGGAACAAACTCCCACACTCTCTTCAATCCCTCTCCTCCCTCCAGGTCTTTAAAACAGCTGTTCCCCACCACCTCATATCTTCCCCCATCCATAACCTTGATATTTTCTACTCCCGTTAAAATACCCCAAATCCGCCTCTTTCAATCTCCAACTTTTTTCCTGAAATTCCTAGTAGTGTTCATTTGCTTTGTACCGTGTACCCCTCCCCCTCCCCCCCAGCTCTCTCCCTTCCACAGATCTACCGACGTTTCTGTTCTCTTCTGTTGTTGTGCTTATGTGCTTCCCTCTCCCTCCCCCTCTTGTCTCCCGCTCCCTTCATTGTATGTTTTATGTGTCTGTGCATGTTTTCATGTTTAATGTGTCAGCTCTTACTTGAGCCTAGATTCTGTATATAAAAAATATATTTAAAAAATCCATCACATTAGCCAATCATATCAAATTGATTACACGTTGTCAGGTGATCCTCGTCATTAACATCACATGTTCCTCTCCACATGTCCATAAATTAAAAAGCTCAATTAAAAGCTTACAGCAGAATACAGATCTATCAGGATTCACTGTTCCCTTAAAACAAAATGAGTGTAAATAGGTTTCACCTGCATGTAATCAATGGTTTAACTTAAAAATTAAGCTTCCCCACTTATCTAAGGGATTTAAAGGTGCAACTCGGTCAACCAAAAAGGCAAACATAAAGCCCAAGGAGCTTTCCAAAGAAGTCAGACATCAAGTGGCGGACATCACCCTTAACGGTGCGGAGAAGTACCGTTAAGGAGAGGGTTATAAGAAAATTTCAAAGTCACTTATTCTCCCTTTGAGTACAGTGAAATCCATCATTAAGAAGTGGAAGACGTAACCACCCAGACTCTACCCAGATCATGTCAACCATCCAAACTCAGTAGCCGGGCAAGCAGGAAACTGGTTAGGGATGTCACTGTAAATCCAACAACGAGTTTGAAAGATCTGCAAGGCTCTATGTCCGAAATGGTGTGGTCAGTGTTTATCAATCAACAATATCCTGTTCTCTTCACAAAGCTGGCCTAGATGAACAGGTGGCAAGAAAGAAGCCATTCCTGAAAAAGACACATCTAAAAGCTCATATCGAGTTTGCAACAAAAAAAACATCTAAATGATAATGCAGGTGTGTGGAGAAAGATTATCTGGTCAGATGAGACAAAAATTGAACCTTTTGGTCTAAATTCAAAGCGTTATGTCTGGCGTAAGCCTAACACTGCACATCACCCAGTCAACACCATCCCAACTGTCAGGCATGTTGGTGGTAGCATCATGTTATGGGGCTGCTTTTCATCAGCAGGGACTGGCAAGTTTATCAGGATAGAAGGGCCAATGGACGGCACAAAGTATGGGAAAATCCCTGATGAAAACCTGCTCGAGTCGGCAATGAATATGAAACTGGGTAGGAGATTCACATTTCAGGAGGACAATGATCCGAAGCACAAGGCTAAAGCCACAATGGAGTGGCTGAATAAGAAGAGAATAAATGTTCTTGAGTGGCCCAGTCAAAGTCCTGACTTGAACCCAATTTAAAAATAACGGCGAGACTTGAAGATTGAAGTCCATCGACGATCCCCATCAGACTTGGCAGAACTAGAGCAATTTTCACGTGAAGAACGGGCAAAGATTTCACCATCTCGCTGTGTGAAGCTGATTTGAGACCGACCCAAAAATAATCAAAGCAATAATTGCTGCAAAAGTACTAATGCACTATATATATAAAAGTACCAATATACCATATATCAAGGTTTGTATTACACTGGCAGATTGTACCCTCTAAAGTATGTCAGTGAGCCAGCTAGGATTTTGCTATCAATGCCAAAGTGATGAATATGAAGTGTTTTACAAGTAGCTGTGGCAGTGCAATGGGACTCACCAAAATGAACTGGATTGGAAAAAAGAAGGGAAGGGCAGAAGGAAAATGTTAACCAAAAATATTGCAACAAGAATGCAGAATTATACCGGAGAATGAAGCATGAAGTTGAAAAGGGCACGAGCTCAATGTCTCAACATTATCACACGTAATCAGCTCTTTGATTTAAATAAAATTCAAGTAAAGCAATACCGCTCGTAGTGTAGATCACCTTGGGGTGGGTAGTAGATGTTATAGAAAATCTGTGACTGTAGCTGGAATAACATCATGTAGTGGGACACATGGTAAACCATCCCACCACCGGATACTAATGTCTGGAGTTGCTTGAAGTCGCTCCCCCCTGCACCGATTGCTGCCAAGAAGAGTCGGTTGTTGAGAACGAGTTTCCCGATATTGGAGATGTCATCACTCGCTGGTCCTCCAGTAAGCAACACCAAAACCTAAGATCGAAGAAAAACAACGAGAAGAATATTTGTAGGCAGTATCAAGGACCAGCATACATTAAAAAGTCACATGATTTGCAATGACAATTAAACTTTACATCTTAGTCGGCATGGCAACATGTTTGATGGAAAAATAGATAAAAAACACGCTGCCCTAAACATCATACCGACCTGTGAAGCGTCCCTCTTATTTTTCATCAGAACGTTGTTGATAGCGAAGGATAGTGCTGCACCCGTGTTAGTAGCACCTCCAAGAAGATTGACTTTACTCTGGATGATTGCAGCAGCACCTCCAGCTGACGTGGCCTCTCCTAGATTCATTACGACCTGAGGTTTTGCACCGTAGGTCACCACAGCCATGCGGGAATAACCGCCTGCAAAATTCAATCTGTTCGCCAAGAAGTTAAGGAATCGCCGTGTAACATGCAGCTGATCTTTGGAGACAGCCGAAGAGGTATCCACGACAAACACAACATCTGTTTTCACGGCTGGAAGGCAAGAAGAGAGAAACCAGTGGCGGGGTTGCAGATGATGTCATTAGATGGTGCAAAGAAGAGGAAAATGGAAGAGAACTTGAAATTGTCGAGATAAATAAAACAGGTACAGAATCCAAAGGGGGGAAATCAGGTGCAACAACCGAGAAAGCTGTGGGGAGACTGTAGAGTTATTTGAGTGAAACTAAACAGAAGTAAATTGGGCATGAAAGGGAAATCAGAAAATAAAGAAGAGGAAAAACATACGTCGTTTTTACACTTCATTTCTAGTGTACACTCGCACTCTTCTTCCTTCCTTAACCACAGACATTCTCATAGTGCAACTTTAATTCCCAAAGTCTTTTTGCCACACTTATATTCACTCAAGGAAGAGATACCACCTGCAAGATTCGAAGGGCAAAACAAATCGAGCAAGATTCTACCGGATTAAAAAAATAGGTTCATTGTGGGAACCAGCAAGAAGATCCATTAACCTGGAAGGTAGAGACTACTGAGGAATGACTTGTAGGATGTCACAAACATCTGTAATGACGTCTTTGTCATGACATCAAACTTGCTGGAAGCAATCGAGCCGAGTACTGTTGCATCTGAATATCCGGCCCCCAATGCAAAGATCCGGATCCCCATAGCACGTAGCTGAGATACGGCTGCTTGCACATCATCGGCTGGCTTGCCTGTGAGTATAACGATGAGTGTCTGTGGTGATGGGTGGTAAAAGGAAGAGGAGGAAGAACATTTGACTTCAGGAATATTTATGTAACCAAAGCAAAGATTTCCCCGTAATTTCATGGAATGCGACCACACCTCAGAGCTATCCTACCCTCCCCTTACACCCCCATTCAGCGGAGATCACTGCATCTGCAAAGCTCTGCTATTCTTTTGCACTAACTTTTCATTTCCCACCACATTGGCTTGCTGAGGGTTATAACACTGCCCATTGCATTATACTCATCTGGTCTTGTTCACTGTGCTCTATGCAGGATGTCGGTTCTGCCGAAGCAGGTTCTGCCTCGGATTCCAATTTCAGAATGGTCACCACTCCAACGTGGACACTCGACTTAGAGTGCAGGGATTTGTAATTTGGCCAGGGATAGCTCACTTACTCTCCGCGAAGGACACCGTGGGATATTTAACGTTCACTGACTAATGTGGCAGATGGGACACCCCGCTTAACGTCCATCCGGGGGGAGGTAAACAAATTGACAACTCGCCCTGCATGGGAAACATCAGGATGACAGTTTATAGCTGGATCCAGATTCAAAACCAGGACAGATAGCTCAAATGTGAGTGGGCGTACATCGCCATTCCTCCACCATATTGAATTATACTGTTTTTTTAATTTGTCAGCTTTCCAACAGTCATCCCTCTCCTCAAGGAATCATTTCCTCCGTGACTTATCCTCTTCTCCTTGTGCTAAGAAAATGCTATAAGCTGGAAAAGATTTTTTTTTCTTTGTCTTTCTTCTACAGTGTCTGAAGCTGATAAAGGAGCTTCCACACATGTTACTTCCATGAAGATGGACATTGAGAGATATTAATATACATTTACATTATTTACAATTTTTACGAAGCAATGAACAACCACACGATATATGGGACTTCAACCTGGAATCTCAGCATCACGACCTCAGAATTTCGAGTTCTACCTTTTTCTTTTCACCTCAATTATCTTTGAACTTTACCCTTATCTTGTACCTTTGCTTCTTTCTCACTAGTTTTGATCAAACTAGAAGAGGCTTTAAAAGTTTCTGAAAGGAAGGTTGTCTTCTTTCCTATCTTCTCCTGTCCGTTTCTTACCTCCAACTTCCCTTTCAATCGCTCTACCCTTCACATTTTGTGACTCTTATTAGTCCCCTACCGGTTTCACCGAAGTGGACTATAGGTTTGCTCTCCGGTTGTCTGTCCGTCCGTTTGTCTATCTGTTCGTCCCACCTGTGGCTTTCCAGACATTCCGTCCTTACCCTTTAACATATTCAACTGAAACTTGGTACATGGCTTTATTATAAGTTACATAACAAGTTCGAGTTTTTCACAGAGTTATGCCCTTTTTGGACTTCGAAAATATCACATCGGTAGGCGAAATGTATTGCAGAGCAATTCTTAGTCTTGTATTAACATAATTTTCTACATTTTTTTCTGCCTCCCTTAGTTTAATCCATTTGATCTACACCTATTCTGCTCTAATGTCTATTGTTCCTAGAACACAAAGACCTGTGGAGAGACAGTTCCTGAAATATCAGGAATGTAGCAGACATCAATTAAATAATAAGAAAGGCGCCTGATCTTCTCACTTTTAGTGGCAGGCCAGTTTCCTGTCCAACATCAGCAAAGGGGATGTAAGGAACTCTAGAGACCATAAACAAAGGTCAGGGTTATATATAACCTTTGGATTTCTACACTCTATCATGTTACCCCACATATCTTGCAAGGTCTACGCAATTGTATTTCAGTTGTGCTACTCTCCCGTCGAACAGACTTCCTCCACGGATGCAAACAGTCCAATGCCCTTCATGTCATTCTCACCTATGAGAGGTCAATGTTCCCCAAAATACTTTCCTTGGTCTTATTATGATCTTGCTTTACAACTATGACCTATCTGCCTCCTTGTAAAACTGTTCATTTCATTCTTAAGTTCTTTCTTATTCATTAATGTGATAATGGCTTCATTCCTCATATATTTCCAACCAATAGACAATCTTCTGCAAAATCTCTGTCAATCTACAGAGCATCCAAATATTGATGACGAATTTCTTGTACCGCTCCAGTGATTAACAGATTATTGGATGTCTTGGATTTCATTAACAGATTGTTGGATTTCATTACAAATTAAAACTACAAAATAGATTGTCCATATCACCTTAAGCACAGGTGAATCTCATGCTCTCTCAAATCTTACGGTAAGACCACCAGGAAAACAAATACGTACTGGACCCTGTCATTTGTTTTGTTTTATTTTTGCACTTATAATTATATCAAGCGTAAACTGAGTATTTTGCTGCAATAAAAATGTTCCAGCCACAACATAGCCAACAGCCAAACTGGTCTCCAAAGGCCTGTGCTGCTTAGAAGTCATTCTCAATGGTGAAAGGGCATTTAAATAGTCTTAACTATGCAGAACCTGAAAAGCTTTTCTCTGTTGTGTCATGAAATACATGCTTTCTTTTTGGGTTTGAGGTTCTGCAATCCACCTCGTGCTCCAAAATACTATCAATTCCATTGCATTGGAGGTGTTGAATCAAAGTGTGTTGAAATTTCATTAGATACATTTATAAGCACAATTTAAAATTCCATATTTAACATGTCTTAAATATGCTTACCTTAGGATCACCAGTCCGTGCTCCTTTTGCTGGCTGGAACACCTGTTGCACGATGAACCTCAGGGCTTTTCCCACATTTCGTACACCCCCGACTTTCTGGATCTGCCCAACGGCATTTATCAATGGCTGCTTACTACCGAAGGAGTTAAGGAAAATATCAGCCTTGGGGATGCCACCAACTTGCACCACGGATGCTTGTGTTGCGTCTGGTCCGACATCCATTTCACCCAACGAGGATTTTATAAAAGCCTTGATAAGGTCAAAGTCTGCGGAGCTCACAGAGTCAGACCCATCCACCAGGAAAACCACATCTATATCCTTGTTGCCTGTGGGACAATATGGATAAAAGATGTCTCCACCGTAGCATAGTATTTCCAAATAGATGTTGAAATAATATGAGATCAAAATATACAATGCGAAGGAAGGTTTATCAGAAAGTCCAAGGTCTAACAGCAGAACAAATATTAAAAGTGGTTGTTACATTCAGTTAAAACTCCTTTTAACTTTACCACAAATGAAAAAGCATCAATAAATAAAATTTCACTTTTCTTCATTAACTTCCCTTGTCAGGTCAGAGATTTCTGATCGCATATGGGAGGTTAAAAGGCTATACAAATGAGACTCGGGCACCATTCCAAAGACACTTAAGATATCAGGAATGATATTTTCAGATAGTCACAAGTAGATGCAAAACTCACAGTTAACATCTATAATGACGCACTGCTAGATGGCCCCTCCGGAGCTTTGCTGGCAATGCGGACATGCGTGGCGATGACGTCATGACGTTCGCTCATTAGGTTGGAGCGCCAAATTACAGATACTAATTAGTAACTCCCATCCGCATCCAGGTCGACTCCATATAGTGAGTGGATACCAGAGATAATGTTACCGTGTGGCAGGCGGTGCTTATCGCTCCCAGTAAGGTGCAGCAGCAGCAGCTGTATGGGACACCTTACTGGCGGTTCTCCACTGATGGTATGAAGTCGCATTATGACTGATATATAACCGAAAGGTTTTCAGAGTCACAAGTGTATGGAAGACTCACTGCGTTGCCCTGATGAAGCCCCAACAAGGGCGAAACCAAGTCGGTAACTGAGTTTTGCACACACTTGTGACAGTATCTGAATTTAACATCCATAATGACGCACTGCTAGATGGCCCCTCTGGAGCTTTGCAGGCAATTTTTTTTTTTTTTTGTATACAAGATCGAGTCTCGTGAAAGAGCTAACATTAATCACACAAAAAGCCAAACCGACACATAAAACACAAAATAAGGGGAGCGGTAGACAAGATGGGGAGAGAGGGGGAAGGACACAAACACAACATTTGAGAGCAGGGACATCGAGAGAAATGTGGGAGGGAGAGGGCTTGGGGGAAGGTGGGAGAGGTATAAAATATATGGACACTGCAAGGACTTCCAGGAAAGAAATTGGAATTTCAAAAAATTGTATCTGGGGTGAATTAGCGGGGGTAGAAAAGATCAAGGTTTTGGATGGGGGAAGATAAGAGATGGTGGTGAACAGCTGTTTTAAAGACCTGGAGGGAGGAGTGGGATTGAAGGGAGTGGGGGAGTTTATTCCAGAGGCAGGAGAAAAGGGGAATGAAAGAGTGAAGGTGAGCAGAGAGCCTAGATTTTGGCAGTTTAACCATAAGATGGTTGCTGGCAGATGCGGACATGCATGGCAATGACGTCATGACCCTCTCCCCATGGTTGTTTGTCCGTGCCCTATCTATTTTTTAAATGCTGAGCCTCAATCAAGGAACTGGCTGCACACACTATTTTTAAAGTCTTTGGTATGACTCGGTTGGGGTTCGAACCATTGACCTCCCAGAATCAGAGCAGACTCTAAATATTATGCTGCAGTTTGGTGAGCTGTTGTCTACTCTGAGTTCAATTGCCGTCAACTTGACATTGTATACTTAAATTGAAAACTGTTCAGTATCCTGAACAAAAACACTGAGGAGGCTGTATAATACACAAGGGTTTTTAGGTGGGGCGGCCTCCCCACAATTCCTGCCAGGGGCATCCTGCCCGAACATACTGCACTATAAATTAAAAAAAGACATTTTTTCCAATGAAATGTACATACTGTATTGAAAAATAAATATATATTGGCATTGGTCTTGTGAGCAGCTCGTTTGTGGAACCGTTTTAACCAAACCATATGCACAGCGAGTTTCAATGGAGAAACAAAACAATGCAAAGTGACAAAGACAAAAACATGAAACAGGTGAAGTAAGAAGTAAAGAAATGCAAAACAATCGGGGTTTTCACAAGAGGAAACAGCAACGGAGGTTGATGAGACATACTAGCATTTTATGCTGAAATATTGAAATGAACTCACAGGAATATCAATTTAAGGAAAACACTAAAATTTATAATAAGCTACTTGCCTTTTACAGGAGCCTTTTCTACTGGTGTTGCTGTGAAAACACAGACAGAAAAATGTGAAAATTTATATTCAAACTCTGGTTGTTTTATACAACCACAATAAAATGATAAACAAAGTCGTTTTCCATCTTTCCAACAAAAACATCCTGTTTTTAACTGTTTCTTATTAATCAATTAATTTCCCTGTTAATTTGTGCTTGAGTAAGGCGAATAGATATGCCAGCAGCATACCAGATCATTAATTCGGCAAAAGCTACATTGCAAAAACAGTATGGCAAAACTACACTCATACAACAAGCTTATTTTCTTAAAATAAAGCTTCAATCATTCTCGTTGAAAAGGTGGATGTGCTGTTGAAGTTTGTGCATTATTCAGCACCCAAACAACCTCGCTCCCATCCTCACAACTCACTCCCGAAGAGACACCCTGGTGATGTCCCTGTGACTACCCCACTCTTACCCCCAAAGTTAAAAAAGCAAAATGGGCCAAATGGCCTCATCCTGTGTCCAAGTTCCTTTGTATTCCTTGTACCCTTGTATTCATCCGACATAGCTAAGCTGGCATGAAAAAGTTACACTCGTACAACGACCTTATTTTCTTTTGACAAAATTACATTCATCCGCCAAGGTCTCTAAACCTCCACCATAGGTCCATAAATACATAAATTTAGAACTGGTACACCAAAGCTACACTCATAGTATGAGCTTAATATAATACAACAAAGCTAAAAAGGTAGAACAACGTGATTCTCATTCAATGAGCTTAATCTTACGATGATTTAGAAACTTGGATTACTATTAGAAACATTGAAATTTACATTACCTTATGAACATTTAAATTTAGATTACCTTACAAACACCGACATTTAGATTACCTTAAAAACATCAAGATTCAGATTACCTTAAAAACAACTAAAAATAGATTACCTTAGAAACATTTAAATTTACATTACCTTATGAACATTTAAATTTAGATTACCTTACAAACACCGAAATTTAGATTACCTTAAAAACATTGCAATTTGGATTACCTTAGAAACAACTAAAATTAGATTACCTTTGATACATCAAAATTTATATTACCTTAAAAACATCAAGATTCAGATTACCTTAAAAACAACTAAAAATAGATTACCTTAGAAACATCAAAATTTAGATTACATTGGAAACATCAAAATTCAGATTACATTGGAAACATCAAAATTCAGATTACCTTTAAAACATCAAAATTTAGATTACCTTAGAAACATCACAATTTTGATTACATTGGAAACATCAGGTTGATGAGAACATCAAAATTTAAAATAAAAAACATCAAAATTTAGATTAATGTATGAGAAATATCAAAATGTAGATTATTTGAGAAATATCAAAATTTAGATTATCTGAAAAATAATAAAATTTAGATTAACTTAAAAACAACTAAATTTAGATTACCTTAGAAACGTCGAAATTTAGATTACCTCAGAAACTTATCATTGTTGGTAAAGTGCCTCAGAAGTGCTTTGCCCTAGTTACCCCATCCATAATCATACCACTGACAAGCTCTTTATCATTTGACAAAGTTACATTCATCCCACATATTTATAAGCCATAAAACAAAGCTACACTTGTAAAACAAGCTTGTATTCTCACGAGAAAACTGCAATGGTCCAAAAGCAGCTGTTATAATATAGTCTATAAAACCAATAATAATCAAACATTGTTCAAAACTGATTTAATCATAATTTCAACGAAGCATTGATTCATATTCCCTCATATTTCCTTTTCCATACGTACGGGCTGGAATGACAATTGTCTGGAAAGACATCTGATATGAAAAGAATGCTTGAACATTCTGGAAGGTGTGCACCAGAACTTCTTGACTGGCCAGCTGTTTCAAGAATGTCTGGTCCGTGTATCCAATGCCCACTGCAGCCGTGGGGAAGCCGTAGCTGATGTAGAGTTGTCTCCATGCAGTCACGTCATCGTGCGACTTCCCAGCCAGCAAAAATGTCACCGACTGAGGCAAAGAGTACACATTTCTCCTTTGTTTGTATACAAAATTTAGGCTGATGGAAGAGTGAGATGCCTTCATCTTACAAACTCTTACTTGAGCCATCAACAATAAAATGTAAAAATAAGTATTCCTTTTTTTAAAAATTGGTTTGTTAGATATTTAATGACTTTAATGGAAGTTTCAATATCCTAGCTCCAATTAATGGCGAATATGCACTTGACAGGCGACAGGAAAGGCTTGATGGGAGAACTTGACATTTTTTGAAGCATCAAAATGTTTCCAAAATGCGCAACAAAAAAGTGAATAGGTATGAACCTTTTTCAAGTGAAAATTACTATATGCAACAAAATGAAGGAGAAGCAAAAAAAGCGGTTAACCCACCTTAGCAGCATCAAGCCTTGCTCCATATTTTGGCGTGAAAAGTTTCTGCACAATGAATTTCATGGCTTCTCCAACGTTTCTGTCTCCCCCAGCTGGTTGCATTGCATCCAACTTGCTTTCGACATCAGTCAGGCTCGGTGCACCAGAGAAGTGAAACACAACCTTGGGTATTGTTGAGATCTGTAGGACTGCTACTCGTATCTGATCGGGTGCAATGTTAAAGCCGGAGATTCCCGACTTGACAAACTTCTTCATGGCCTTAAACATATCTGATGGAACTTGTGCAGAGCCGTCAATTACAAAGAGGATGTCGGCTTTGATTCCAGCTGCAAATGACATCAAACGAGGGGGGAAAAAAAAGTATATTCATACGTATGAGGTGAAATAAAAGGAAGATAATGAGGATGTAATTTAAAAGTATAGTTGGGCAGAGAAAAATAAGAAGCAAGAATAATTGTTGGGAGAGAACTAAAGAGATTGAGAGGATTTGATCAATAAAAAGATCCTTCTAAGTTATTCGTAAAACGATGTAATTACAATCTGGTACAATGTCAAAGCAAGAATATGCAACTTTTATGTCAATGTTGCAGAAAATATCAGTGCTGGATCATCTGCAGAGACACCCATAAACAAAAAGCCTGGCTTTGGACATGTTCTCTCCTTTGTGACACAGTAAATATAGTCAACTCATTTATACAGTCCGCAGATTCATGAAGATCTTCACATCTTCTGCAGAAGTTACCACATCATCTCATGCTGGAAAACAGCAGGAAGCAACCTGAGCACCTGAAGCTACAAATATGGAAATTATTTTTGCTCTGCCAGAGCTAGCAACCCCGAAACAGTATTGTGAAGGAAGAGTAGGAACGATGACATCAAAAAGCCCCATGAGTAGTTTCTCCCACTATGAAGTTCAACTCCTATATAACACACAAGCATTCGCCAAGTGGTTCCTGCAGGAATCCTTCGTGTTGTTAAAGTTCCTTCAGTCGAATGTCATAGTTGCCAAACATAAAGTGAATAATCGGTGAAAATCTCAAAAGAACAACAGAGTATCTCTCCAGAAGAAGGGCACTTCATCTCAGCGTTGAGGAATTCATTGAAACGTGCAGCTGAGAATTCCAGCAGTTTTTTCAGTAACAATACGAGGGTTGAGAATTAAAGCAGATGCAAGTTGAAACTAGAACGGCACTCGGAGGAGTGCATACCTCCGCCAGGCTGAACAGTTCACGTTTTGTATCCTACTGATAGACCGGATCTTGGATCTGGACCTAAACCAAAATGTAACCGGCTTGTTCTCGTCACCGAACTAATTCATCCACCAAGTCTTGGCTGAACCCGTACACAACTGTTTGAAATATCCTGCTATGTATCGTTTTTGGCACCATATATCAATGGGAAAGAATCACTTAAAATTTTATTTATTTATCTTGTATTCAGATCCAGATCTTCACCCAAATAAAGTCATTTCGTTCTTGTCACACACCCAACCTATCCCCCAAATTTCTTCGGAATCTGTCCATAACATTTGGAGATATCCTGCTCACAGACAAACAGACAGATAGACAGGGGTGAAGACATAAACCCCGCCCATCTTTGCTGGTGGAGGTAACAAATGTCAAAAAGTCTGTATATGTTGAAGAAGGTAATGGAGAAATGCTAATTCACTCATTACAAAGCAGCCATTCAAAATGAGTAGTTACTCAGATGAAGACAGTGCACCTTATAGCTTTGAAAATTTGTTTGATGGATTTTTACAAAGAAAGAAATGGTCTAAGACAGGAAGGTGTATCAATCTTATAGGACATAAAAAGGGACAACACTCACGTCGCATTTCAATTGCCACAGCAGATGGTTTAGATGGGAGAGGTTGTGGAACGGGCTTTGGAACAGGTGCGGGCTTTGGAACAGGTGCGGGCTTTGGAACAGGTGCGGGCTTTGGAACAGGTGCGGGCTTTGGAATCGGTGCTGGCTTTGGAACCGGTGCGGGCTTTGGAACCGGTGCGGGCTTTGGAACTGGTGCGGGCTTTGGAACCGGTGCGGGCGCTGGAACCGGTGCGGGCGCTGGAACCGGTGCGGGCTTTGGAACCGGTGCGGGCTTTGGAACCGGTGCGGGCATTGGAACCGGTGCGGGCTTTGGAACCGGTGCGGGCTTTGGAACCGGTGCGGGCTTTGGAACCGGTGCGGGCTTTGGAACTGGTGCAGGCTTCGGTGCTGTGAAAAAAATGGAAAGTGAACCAGAATTTCAATAGAATCTCTAACCTTCATTCAATCATGAATATTAATCACAGTATCCATTTGCTCTGAAAAATGTTGCTCTGTGAAAAGCTCTGTTTTGTGTTTTGAAAGTCCCAAATGTTTGATTAACAATTCATTCCTATATAAAATACGAGTGCGCTCATGCGCTCATGCTTTCGAAGCTAAGTGATCCTTCTCAATTGTGTTTTTGTCGAGACTGTATCTATCTTTCGGTGTATGTACCTATAGCGTATCTTTTGGAAAATTTTCGGTGCTAATTTTTCGTACATGTATACACAATCGTCGGTTAATGCGTATCGAGTATTCTGCGGCCTAGTACTCGTAGGCTTGGTCTACCGTACCGTCTCCGACCTTGTGGTTTTGTTTTTCTCTCAGCGATTCGTCGAATGCGCTGCATTTATTTTCGTTCTCTGGTTCGTCCCAGTCGTTCACCCCATACCTCCTTGTTTAATATCTCTACTCAAAAAAAAAAAAACCCAAAAAAATATTTCCTTCCCAGGTGTTATTCGTTTATTTGTTGTTCTTTTTTGTTCGTTCGTTCTTCGTTCGCGATCACGCGATCACGTGATTAGAAATGTATAATCTCTCCTGTGAACAACTATTTTCTCTCATATATTATAACACCCTTTTCTTCTTTTCCTACAAAAGGATGCTTTCGTCTTGCTCACCAAATCTATTCATTCCAAAAAATATAAATAATACCATCTCTTACAGTTCCTCCTTTCTACATTCCCTAAACTATCCAGAACTCCACCCCTCCTTCAGTGTCCTCAAACATATTTTTGACTCGAAGGTCTCAAACTCATTTTGCAAAAAATGTTCGTTTCCCATGAATCGTACACTTTTCAAAATCCAATCTCACCCCTCCCCTCCAAATCCTCCCCATCACCCATCCCTTTCAAATCTCCCCCCTTGCCCCTTCCCTCCCCTCCCTCCTAAACTCCCCCCACACCCCTCCCCTCCGAGACTCTCCCTCGCTCCTCCCCTCCTAGACTCCCCTCTCACCCCTCCTCCTCAAAGCATCCTCCCTGCTTCTTCCCCCTTCCAACTTTCACCTTCATCTCCCCCAACCTTCTGCCTCGCTCTTCCTCCTCCTCAAATAACACCTCACTGTGCCTCACCCAATCTCCATCAAACCTTTTGTCCGCCCCATTCTTCCCTTTCTCCAAGCTATTCTGAAATCTCTGAAATCTCTGACACACCTTCAACAGCTCTCCCTACCTCTTCCTCCTCTTCCACATCTTACCCTACCCCTCCCCCCCCCCCCCTGTTCTGGACCCGATGCTCCCCCTTCCTCTTCATTAACGGTATGGACCTCAAACATCCGGGGCCTTCGCTCAAACTTGACTGATCTCTCCATACAGGTTGCTTCTGACAAACCAGATGTGATCTGCTTAACAGAAACTTTCCTCCTTCATGATGTCTCTGATGCCTTGGTATCTCTCCCAGGTTACTCCCTCTTCCGGTATGATAGACCTGAGCCTCGTCCTGGAGGTGGGGTTGCTATCTTTATAAAAAACTCTCTTCCTCACTCGCCCTCCACTGCCCTCTCTCCACCTCACCCCCAGGAATACCTTTGGCTACGGCTTCCCCTTCGCTCCCACCTTTTGTTCATATGTGTGTTGTACCGTCCACCAAACAGCGATGACTCCATCTACATCTCGCTGTCTGATAATATGGACCAACTTCTATCTACCCATCCCAACTCTCTCTTCCTCATATGTGGTGATTTCAATTGTCACCATGCCAGTTGGCTGGGTGTGGGTACCTCTCTCACCAGCCATGGCTCTTCAGCAAAGGACTTCTGCGACTCACTGGGACTGACACAATCTGTCAATTTCCCGACCCGGATCTCAGTCAACGGAGCATCTTCCCTTCTGGATTTGGTTATGACAAACTTCCCTGAAAATGTCTGCTGCTCTTCTTCTGCTCCAATCGGCTCATCTGATCATGTGCTTGTCAAAGTGGACATCTCTCTGACCATTCTCAGAGAGCCTCCTCAGCGTCGACGAGTCTGGCATTTCACTCAGGCCAACTGGCACGGTCTTCAAGCAGCCATCAATCATCTGGACTGGTCTCCCATCTCTACCGCCTCTGACATCAACTCATCCTGGGAATTCTTTCAAAGTAAATTGCTCTCTCTCATGCACAGATTTATCCCATCTCGTCTTCAGTTGTCATACCCTTCCTCCCGTCCATGGTACACGGAATCTTGTGGTGAGGCTGTTGCCCTGAAACAACTTGCTTTCGTCTCCTGGAAAGCAAATCCAACGGAGGGAAATCTCATTTCCTTTCACAAAGCCCGAAACAAGTGTGTGTCCACCCTCAGGAGAGCCAGGAAACAATATCTCACCGTTCTCAAGCCCGAACTCTCTTATCTGTCTCCCTCTTCCAAATCCTGGTGGCGTCTGGTCAAATCTGTTTCTGTTGTTTGTTCCCCCTCCATCCCCTCCCTCACCTCAAACGGCTTAACGGCTGACTCCGCACGTGAAAAAGCTGAATGCCTCAACTCTGTGTTTGCCTCTAAATCTTGTGTCCCAAACCCATCCCTCTCTGTGCCCACCGTACCCAGTCGTACCCAGCTGCTCCTGGACTCTGTGTCCTTTCCTCCTGACAAGGTGGAAAAGTTTCTGTCAACCCTCGACTCTGATTCTGCAACTGGTCCTGACGGCATCAGCCCACGGGTCCTAAAATCATGTGCTTCCGCTCTTTCACTCCCTCTTTCTGTTCTCTTCACCCTCTCCTTTGCTCAAGGTCATCTGCCATCTGCTTGGAAATCAGCCAACATCACCGCTTTGCACAAAAAAGGTGCAAAAACAGATCCCAGCAACTACAGACCAATCAGCCTTCTCCCAATTATCAGCAAAGTCATGGAATCCATCATTGCTTCAGATATGAAATCTTTCCTCTTCTCCAATGGCTTGATCTCTGATCATCAATTTGGTTTCAGACCTGGTCACTCTACTCTGGACATGCTGCTTCTGCTTTCTCAACAATGGATGGAGGTCCTCAACGCCAAACAGGAAATTAGAGCCGTCTCCCTTGACATTTCACGTGCCTTCGATACGGTCTGGCACCCTGCTCTGCTCACCAAACTCTCCTCCTTTGGTATCCATGGAAATCTCCATGCATGGCTGGCGGACTTCCTCTCTGGTCGTAGTCAACGTGTGGCCCTGAATGGGTTTCTCTCATCTCCTCTTCCTGTTCAGGCTGGAGTTTCCCAAGGTAGTGTTCTGGGCCCTGTGCTTTTTCTGGTCTTCATCAATGATCTCTCTGACTCTCTTGGAAATCCTCTCTATCTCTTTGCTGACGACTCTACTCTCTGTCGCTCCATTCCTCATCCCTCAGATCGGCAGTCTGCAGCCTCCTCACTCTCTGCAGACCTGGACAAAATCACAGACTGGGCAAACAAATGGAACATGTCTTTCAATCCTGATAAATCTCACACTCTTACGATGTCTCTCCGAAAAGACCGACTGGAAAACCCTCCCATCCACTTTCTGAATAATCCTCTCCAAGAAGTTCTGTCACTCAAGCTTTTGGGTCTCACTATTTGCCATGATCTTTCCTGGGAAAACCACATTTCAAATCTGGCCTCCAAAGCCAGTCGCCGACTGGGTATCCTCCGTCGTGCGAAGTCCTTCCTTGGCACACCTGAGCTCCTCACCACATACAAGGCTTTCATCCGCAGCTCTATGGAATACTGCTCTCCCCTCTGGT
Source organism: Myxine glutinosa (assembly GCF_964187855.1). Classification (NCBI taxonomy): domain Eukaryota; kingdom Metazoa; phylum Chordata; class Myxini; order Myxiniformes; family Myxinidae; genus Myxine; species Myxine glutinosa. The sequence goes on from NC_136265.1 coordinate 32,236,038, forward strand.
CTGGTGCTCCTGCCTCACACCTAGCCCGTCTTCACGCTGTTGAAACCAAAGCGTTCAGAATCATTGGAATCTCCCGCGATGAAGCTAACTCCAAGGGCCTTTCACTCACTCACCGCAGGCAGGTTGGTGGTCTTTCCGTCTTCTACCGACTCCTCTCTGGCCTTGCCTCCCCAGCCCTCTCTGGGCTCTGTCCCCCAAATATTCCTACAGGTCGCACAAGATCTGCCTGCAACCCTCTTATGGTTAAACTGCCAAAATCAAGACTTTCTGCTCACCTTCACTCCTTCATTCCTCTTTTCTCCCGCCTCTGGAACAAACTCCCTCACTCTCTTCAATCCCACTCCACCCTCCAGGTCTTTAAAACAGCTGTTCACCACCATCTCTTATCCTCCCCCATCCAAAACCTTGATCTTTTCTACCCCCGCTAATTTCGGTCCCCTTGTGTTTTATACTTCTCCCACCCGCCCCCCCCTCCCCCCTTTCCACGCCTCCTGCCCCCAAGCCCTCTCCCTCCCACACTTCTCCCTGCTCTCAAATGTTGTGGTTGTGTGCTTCCCCTTCTCTCCCCATCTTGTCTTCCACTCCCTCTTTTTGTATATTTTGTTTGTCTGGTTGATTTGTTTGTGAAATAAATGTTAGCTCTTTCACGAGCCTCGATTCAGTATACAAAAAAAAAAAAAAAAAAAAAAAAAGTGTATAACTGTATATATATCAAATAAAATACGAGTATATATATATACTACTACTAGTGGCGTATGCTTACACATTGTGTTACACTTTCACAACGCCCTATTAAGTGACTTTACATTGGTGTTTCCATTATTTTATCCACTACCTGTAGATGGCCGCAGAGGATGTTTTTGAATCACGAGAAAATGAGATGAAAACCACACATTTTATTGCAAGTGTTAACTAACAACGGACTATTTACTATTGATGTCATCAAGTTAAAATCTGAGCCCAGGTTAAGACGTCTCATGCAACACTCCAATCGAAGTCCAGCAAAAAGAGACTCGTATCTCTTCTTCGTGCTGTCAAATTAAGGCGTTATGTGTCAGTCATTTAGATGTCAGACACTTACCTGTGGGACGATTCACATCTGCTTGTTGGCAAACAGTCAAACTGAGTTTTTGGATTATGGTGTCCAGTCCTTCAAAATCTTTCACCGAAAAGACATATTGCTTGTCCGGATCACTGGCGATGGTCTGTGGTTAAAAGGGTAAATAATTAGGATGCAAGAAACGAGGAGTTGAATTAATTACAGAAAGCAACTGCGGAAGTGAAGTAAGTGAATAGGATCAGCAGAAGTTGGTCGAACATGGATGAAAAGATATCGTTAGGTTGGAAAATAAAATGTGATGTACCTTGAGTTGGTCCAAGTTAACATTCCCTACACCGATGGAGAACACAGTCACACCAAAGTCTTTCATATTCTTTGCTGGGGTATCAACCTTGTCATTTGCATTCCCATCAGTGATCAAGATCAAAATCTGGAGATAAAACATGGGTTATAGTTAAGGTATTGGACAGTTACAAGGTGTGGAAACTTATACTGATTAGCCTTGCCAATTCTCGAAGGGATGGGATAGGGAGAGGTTTTTGTAATTGGTCTGTGTGCCAGTGAGTGTGTGAGGAGACTACATGCATGTCATGGGGATTGTCATGGGGACCGCAAGGCTAACCCCCGCTCTTGCAGGGAAAATGGCCTTAAAATGCCTGTTGTTTGTTTTGTTTTACTTCAGACAAATATGTATCGATAAATATATCATCATTAATATTTAGAACTATGGTGAGCATCTCATTCACACAACATTTTAAACGGCCTAGTCTCTTCGACGGCCTGCCAAGCATAATCAACGATGGTCGGGTTCAGTCATTCCAAGACTATTTGCAGAAAATCAAAATGTTTTTATGAATGCAAGTGTTTTAGAGGTTATTTTTTATAATCACAGAAACTGTCTTGATGAATGCAATAATGTACAACCAACAAAACAACCACCGTTTAGAGGCCATTTTTCCCCGCAAAGCGGGGGTTGGCCTTTTTCGGGCACCGTGGTTGTTGTTGTTTTTTGGTCCCCTTTTTGAAGCAATGTTTTACGGCCGGATGCCCTTCCTGCCGCCAACCCTGTTTGTCACCTTTTACGACAAACAGGGAATTACCAGTGAACTGGTACTCAATTTGCCGACCTCGGAAGGATGACAGGCTGAGTCAACCCCCCTGGCGTTAATTCAGTGATCGACCGGGATTCGAACCCAGGATCCTAGGATCCTAAGCTGGCACCCTAGCCGCTAAGCCAACGCCAGGCTCATTGTACGCGGTCAATGCAATAATGTACGCGGTCAATAAACTGTGGTCTTACCTTGGCGGCATCAGCTCGTGCCTTGGCTTTGAAGACGTTCTTCAGGGTGAAATCTAGGGCTTGTCCTGTAAAGGTAAAACCTTTCATGTACGATATCGAGTTGATGGCTTGATGGAGGTCTGCACGGCTTGTATACTTGTCTAAATTGAAGTGCAACGTGTTCTTGCCATTCACGAAACTTCCACTGTACTGCACCGCGGCAGCACGAACCTGATCAGCTGCAATATCTAAGCGGTCTACAATCATCCGTACCACATCAATAACCTTTGCAAAGTTCTCTGGTTTCACACTACTTGAGCCGTCAAGGAGGAACACCACATCGGCTTTCTGCTTAACGTTGCACACTGTGGAAGGGGCAGAGAAAGGGGGAAAAGGGCATTAAGGAAATATATGCAACGACCTGAAGAGATGTTGCATGCAACTTTGTCAAGTCATATGATACCTCATCTGTTCACTAAATTGGATTACAAACTGTAAAAAAAACTGACTTGTTAAATGTTGCAAAAAGAGAGAAATTCATCAACAGTAAAGAACACTTTGGATTGTGACAAGAAGTACATCACAAATAAATAAAACAAGTTGAATGATGGACAAGATGAACAACGGATTAAATAAACTAAGAGAGTCAAGGTTAAGGTTAGCAAAAGCTATAATCTCTTTTTTGCTCAGATTTAGCAACAGGATTGGCAGGATGGCAGAGAGCTATGCCAACTCGGCTTTGAGTCATTTCACCTGGGTTTGAATGTAGGCCCAGCTCTAAACAATCGCCCTGGTATTTCGTATGCAGGCCAAGGGAGCAGCAATCTTCACAGATGAACAGATTTTTAAACTAGTGAACAGCAATCTTCATAAATGTGTGTGCCGTCCTCTGGTGGATGTTAAACTGGGTGCCGATCCCGTCTGCCAGCATCAGTCGATGCATGTTCAATATACCATGATATATTTGGCGAAGAGTAGGTGAGCTATCGCTGGCACCCGAAACCAAATTGCAAATTCTTAACCAAATCTTCGGTTGAGTATCCTTTGTTGGAGTCATGACCCATCCAAAATTAGTTATCGGCCTTGATACGCTTCTCGACATATCATGAATCCCTTGAAACTCAGTCAAGAGTATGGGCTCCATTCATTGTTCCCTCTATCCTTACCAGTCTTCCAGTCTCTGCCGCTAAAAAGCATCCCCATAGCATGATGCTGCCATCACCATGCTTAACGATAGGCATGGTGTTCGATAGGTGATAAGCTGTATATGGCCAACACTCAAAATGTCAGCCTCACCTCACTTTTTCACAGCGGTAAAGACACTCTCATCAAGTTTTAGTTGATAAAAATAAATTATTTATCTTTTTCACTGATGCAGAATGACTCCATCTCTCACAGTCATATTCCTTCGCAATAAATACTGCCTTCAATGTAGCTTGTATGATTTGGCTCAGCAAAAATTGGTAAATTAGTTCAAGCTCGTTGATCACGGACAAATTTCTACTTCTTACATTTGGGAAAATGCTGCACTTTGAAATGTAATGTGTGGAGAGCAAAGATGTGCCAAATATTGTGGTGATCAAAAAAATTGAAGAATAAAATAATTGCAGAAATAAAATAATGGAAAAATAAAACATGAAGAAGGTTGGGTGAAGAACAGGGTATAAAGAAAGATTGCAAGTGTGATTGTTTTTTTCTTGTGCAGTCTCACCTGGAGCCGGCTTTGTAGGAATGGTTATTGTACCAGGCCATAACTTTAGATAAGTGCTGTAGATTTTGATGAAATGGCTGAAGGAAGCAAGTTTTTGGAGAATGGTCTTATCGGTATATCCCACACCAATTGCCACCATAGATACACGATTTTTCCAAAGTGTTGTTGCGGTCCCTTGAAAACTGTCAGCTGGCTTTCCACCGAGGATCAAGGTCACAGCCTGGAATTCCATCAACACACGATTACTGTCCACATTGTCAATCAACATCACAAAGTAAAGTCTTCGATCTGATTAATCTCACATATAGAACAGAGCTTGCTTGATTGATTGATGCAAGCTCTGCCACTCTTCTCAGGAAGAGGGCATTGGGAAGGAGCAAGTTTTGGGCAAACGTGCGTATGCACAATCCAAGCTCTGCCCTTTTCCTCAGCAAAACGTGAGTCGGGATATCGAATACTTAGCCAATGTGAGTGCATCTATTAAGAACGTAGTACAACGTAAGTATGTCTATTAAGTACATCGGACAACGTAGTTATACCTGTGAATACAACCTTGCCACATCATGTACGTGGCACATAGCTGTGGGTACATTTATTAAGTTGTGTAGATATACTCACAGTTGTACAGATGTACTCAACTCATTCATATTGTTATATATATATAAACATGTAACTGCATCTATTAAGTACGTAGTTCTATACCCAACTGTATGGTGGGTAAACAGCTGATAGCTTCAATTAAATGGTCCTTCTGATTAAAGCCTTGCATCAACCGTATGATTAAAGAAGTGGAAAGCACGATCTCGTTGTGATATCAACATGTGATGCCCCTACAAATATTATCAAAAACTTTTCATTCACCCACATTCCAATTCCCCATGTCTGAAGTGAAAAAGGGTCAACCCCCTAAAGGGGGGCACTCCACACCATTAACCAGGCATGCAGAGTAGTAACAGTAGTAGTAGTAGTGGAATTAATAAACAGACATCATCAGCATTCTGTCATTCCCATTATCTTACAAACGGCATAAATAGGAACTCACTTTTGAGGCATCTTTCCGAGCTCCAAGCTTATCCTCCACAACAAATTGATTCACCACTTTGAGAGCCTTGCCGAGGTTGCGAGCACCACCGATCTTTGGCATGCGTACAACCGACGAGATCAGTTGCTCCTTCGTTTTGTAACCGTTGAAAAAGATTTCGGTCCGTGGCTCATTTCCGATCTGCACCACACCGACCTAGAAGGAACAGATGAAGTCCCGTGATTTATTAGAATAATATTGTGGTCTATGTGGCATGCAAAGCCCTATAAAGCCGAAACCTCCTCTTTCTTTGCTCCGATCTCTCCTCTCAACCACTTTAGCCGTTTCTTTTCCACACTCACACCTTCCTCCATATTGTTTCACATCATTTTATGTTTCTCAACACAGTCCCGCACCCCCTTCCCTCCTCCGCAATGCTTACATCATATATGGGCAACTCCTAATGCTATCACCAAGGGGAGGAAAATGACATGATGGCATTACTCTGCTATCATTATGGTTAAATTGCTGCGTGCTGCACTATAAAATAATGCAAACACTGTAAAATTGGACTGGTAGGATAGCACAGAGGTATGCACACATGCCTCTGAGCTGCCTCGCCTGGGTTTGAATCCAGACACAGCAATAAACTATCATCCTGGTGTTACACAGTGCGGGTGACTCATCAATGTGTGTGCCATCCCTTCGATGGACGTTGAACTGTTCATTTCGTCTGCCGGCATTAGTTGGTGGACATTAATGATTTCATGATCCCACGGGGTCCTTCACAAAGAGTAGATGAGCTATTGTCAGCACCCTAAACAAATTACAACTTCCTGTTTGAACCTACAAGGGGCTGTAGGTACTGCTTTAGGAGCTGGCGGTAGTAAAACTTCATCAAAGTACGGCAAAAACAGAATTGATGCACAAAGGCCGATACGTTTATGTTCTGTCAATGGCATTGCGATCGCGGATTCACAACAGCAATCCAGCCACAACATCAACAATTCTGCTTATCCAATCCTGGGTTTCGATCCTCTTAAGGGGTCAAGTTCGACTAATAGCAGTTTGTGATGTGATGCCTTTTTCATGGTGCATAAGTGGGTTCACCTGATCAACATCGGGTTATTTAGAGACTTCAGTTGCCAGGTTCCAGGAATACTGCATCAGTGGCACAGTCCTGCTTCCAGCAATGACGAAACCCCTTAGCAATGTGCTACGTATGAAAGAATAGAGTTGAACCATCCAAATTTTCCTCGTTCTCATTCTCCATTTTTTCAGAAGCGTTCACAATGAAAGGAGCTTGTTAGTTATCCCGTTATTTTACAATAAATTAATGAAAACCTCGCTACTTTGAATTTTCCATAAACTTTAAGGTCCTTTTTCCCAGGGCAAAAATGACCGCCCAATTCTGGATTTCCTAATGGAGGTTCAACATGGCAGCCTTGCAGACCTGCCGAGCCAACGATTATGATTCAACTGTAACATTATTTCCAAAACTTAAAATCCCGCTCTTTATTGATTCTTTAATTCATCACAATGAAAGTTAACAACCCTCTGAAGCATACCAGTGTCTTCTCAGGTGCAACGTCAAGGCCCTGGATTGTCTTCCTCAAGAATTCTTTGATCTGAGCAAAGTGGATATCTGACACATCTTCTGAACTGTCCACAACGAAGAGCAGGTCCACCTTTGCTTTTTCTGCATTTCAAGACATTTCACGAGGTTGATTTAGAAATCCAATAAAAACAAGTCACATAAATTGTGGTTTTTCTGATATTTACTTGATAGCAACAGGAAACTTGTATTCCTCTTCAAGAACCACTTAAATACCAGTGAGGAAGTCGAGCTAATCTGCAGGCATTAGTTATTTTAAAGGAATGGAATGTACATGTCCAGGTGAAGCTGCAAAGAAATACGATTGAAGTGTTCAGCTTTTTACCAAGCAGAACTGGTTAAGGAAGTTGATGTCTGTTCGCCGGTTGGATGGTCAGTCCCAAATTACATCCCGAGTGTTAAAACATTGACCTTAGTCTGGATGATGACTTCACAATCACAATGAGAACGGCACTCGGTACAGCACATCCATCCGCCAGGCTGAACAGTTTATGTTTTCTATCCCACTGATAGGCCAGATCTGGATTCGGACCTGAACCAAAATCTAATCGGCTTGTTCTTGTCGCATAAGCAGCTCATCCACCAAGTTTTGTCTGAATCCGTCCACAACCATTTGAGATATTGTGCTATATATCGTATTTGGCCCGATCTCTCAACGGCGAAGAGTCAATCAAACAATTCTCTTATCCAGATCCAGAGCGTCACCAAAATCTAATAAATTGGTCCTTGTCACAAACACACAACCTGTGTACAAATTTCATCCGAATCCGTCCATTCCTTTTTGAGATATCATCCCTGGTGTTGGGCTAGCGGCTAGGGTGCCGGCTTAGGATACCAAGGATCCTGGGTTCGAATCCCGGTCGATCGCTGAATTAACGCCAGGGGGGTTGACTCAGCCTATCATCCTTCCGAGGTCGGCTAATTGAGTACCAGTTCACTGGTAATTCCCTGTTTGTCGTTAAAGGCGGCAAAAAGGGTTGGCGTCAGGAAGGGCATCCGGCCGTAAAACATTGCTTCAAATAGGGGACCGAAAAACAACAACAACCACGGTTCCCAAAAAAGGCCAACCCCCACTTTGCGGGGAAAAATGGCCTCTAAAGGTGGCCTTTTTTATTCTCACTGACGGCGGTGAAAAGATAATCCCCATCCACTTGAGGCGGTGGAAGTGGCAGGCCTCTCCCATCCCAAAGTCTGAGCCAGGTACCAGACAATTTACAATTTATGGTGGTTGCTATGGAAACAGTAGTGGTTTCGGTTTGATATTGGCCAACTGTTGAAGAAATTTATTATTTACGATTATTACTTATTTCTTTTAATTACGCAATTAATCAATCAATTATTGTACACCGCTCCCTCCCAATTGCAAGGCAGTCTCACCGGGCGCCCCAGCCATGTTGCGCGCTGGAGGATATGTTATTTATTTATTTGGCTTGGGGTGGTGTATTTTGAATTTAGCTCCACTTGTTATGACAGTTGGTAATATTTGTACAACCGTATTGTTTGTTACAATGTTATCATTGTTTTAAGATCTATTTTGTAATTAGAATGCCATGACATGAAGGACCTCGAAAACTGCTCTATACACCTTAACAGGCCGTGCGTTTAGAAACATGGGAATTCTTCCGGATTCTTTGTAGTTAATTATCCCAATCAACTCAGGAGATAATAACGATCATTCCGGTGTATCACATTTCACATCAGAAAGCTCCAGCAGAACACCACAAAAAACATGACACACACATACACACACACACCTCATCCATTTATAATAGACTCTCCAAGAAATAATAAAGTCGACATACAAATTGAATGATCAATTATCTTCCAAATTTGTATTTGCCTCTAAATCTCTGAACTGCGGTGCGACTTGTCATCAAATCAAAGATAAATGTGTACAAAGCAAATAAAATGGTTCTTGATGATGGCCTTCAACTTCTGTAAGAAGTCCCTTATCTGGGTGATTAATGAGCAAGAGGCATTTGCTGTGTCAGGCAAAACTTTCAAACCTTTGACAACAGGGGCGTATGGTTCAGTGATGGCAGGTACAGGCTTCACAACAGGTGGTGTTGTGGGTACTGGTTTAGGAGCTGGCGGTAGTACGACTTCCTCTAAATACGACAAAAACAGAATCGATGCAAAAATACAGATAAGTTTATGTTCCGGAAAATTCACAAAATTCACAAAGAAAATTTATGTTCATTCACAACAACAATATTTCATTCTCCAAACTCACTTTCATTCCACCCCTCCTCAAACGGATCTCTGATTTGAATATCTCAAGAAACCCAGCCTGTAATAAATGCTCGATTTTCTTTAATCTTTCAAATCTCCCCCTTACGCCTCCCCCGCCCCTCCAAAACTCCCAACCCACCCTTCCCCTTCAAAACTCCCACCTTACCCCTCCCCCTCAAATTTCCCCTTCACCCCACTCCCTCAAATCTCTGCCCTCACCCCTCCCCTTCAAAACTCCCCCTCACCATTTTTCTTCAATTCTCCCCTCTCACCCCTCCTCCACAAAACTGCCTCCTCCCTGCTTCCTCTCCCTTCCAACTCATACCTCCACATCCTCCAACCTTCTACCTCAACCTGCCGCCCCTCAAAAAACTCCTCACTGCGCCTCATTCCATCACCATCCAACCTTTTGTCCTCCTCATCCTTACCCTTCTCCTAGCTCTCCTGCAATCTCCGACACACTGTCAACAGCTCTCCCAACCTTCCCCTCTCGTACCTCATCTTTCCCTAACCCTCCCCTCCCTTATCGTGTATCCGATGCTCCAGCTCCATCTTCCTTAACGGTATGGACCTCAAACACCCGGGGCCTTCGCTCAAACCTGACATCTCTCCATACAGGTTGCTTCAGACAAACCAGACTTAATCTGCTTAACAGAAACTTTCCTCCTTCAAGATGTCTCTGATTCCTTAATCCCTCTCCCTCCTCCTGGTCTTCCAGGCCTGGTTACTCCCTCCTCCGGTATGATAGACCTGAGCCTCATCCTGGTGGTAGGGTTGCTATCTTTATCAAAAACTCTCTTCCTCACTCTCCCTGCACTGCCCTCCCTCCACCTCACCCACAGGAGTACCTCTGGCTATGGCTTCCCCTCCACTCCCACCTTTTGTTCATATGTATTCTGTACCATCCACCAAACAGTGATGACTCCATTTACATCTCCTTGTCTGACAACATGGACCAACTTCTATCAACTCCTCCCAACTCTCTCTTCCTCATATGCGGCGACTTCAGTTGTCACCATGCCAGCTGGCTGAGTGTGGGTACCTCTCTCACCAGCCACGGCACTTCAGCAAAGGACTTCTGCGACTCATTGGGACTGACACAATCTGTGAATTTCCCGACCCGGATCTCAGTCAACGGTACATCATCTCTTCCAGACTTGGCTATGACAAACTTCCCTGCAAATGTCTGCTGTTCTTCTTCTGTTCTGATTGGTTCATCTGATCAATTGCTTGTTAAAGTGGACATCTCTCTGGCCATTCTCAGAGAGCCTCCTCAGCACCGACGAGTCTGGCATTTCACTCAGGCCGACTGGCACGGTCTTCAAGCAGCCATCAATCATCTGGACTGGTCTCCCGTCTCTACCGCCTCTGACATTAACTCATCCTGGGATTTCTTTCAAAGTAAACTGCTCTCTCTCATGCACAGATTTACCCCATCTCATCTTCAGTTGTCATACCCTTCCTCCCGTCCATGGTACACTGAATCTTGTGGTGAGACAGTTGCCTTGAAACAACTTACCTTTGCCTCATGGAAGGCAAATCCAACTGAAGGCAATCTCAGTTCCTTTCACAGAGCTCGGAACAAGTGTGTGTCTACTCTCAGGAGAACCAGGAAGCACTATCTCTCTGCTCTCAAATCTGTCTCCCTCCTCCAAATCCTGGTGGCATCTGGTCAAATCTGTTTCTGGTGTTTGTTCCCCCTCCATCACCTCCCTTACCTCAAATGGCTACACAGCTGACCCCACACATGAAAAAACTGAATGTCTCAACTCTGTATTTGCCTCAAAATCTTGTGTCCCGAACCCATCTCTCTCTGTACCTACCTTACCCAGTCGAACCCAGCTGCTCCTGAACTCTGTGTCCTTCTCTCCCGACAAGGTGGAGAAGTTTCTGTCAAACTTCGACTCTGATTCTGCAACTGGACAAGGCGGCATCAGCTCAAGGGTCCTAAAATCCTGCTCTGCCGCCCTATCTCACCCTCGCTCTGTTCTTTTCACCCTATCTTTTGCTCAAGGTCATCTGCCATCTGCTTAGAAATCAGCCAACATTACTTCTTTACACAAAAAGATGCAAAAACAAATCCTTGCAACTACAGGCCAATCAGCCTGCTCCGAATCATCAGCAAGGTCATGGGATCCATCATTGCTTCTGATATTAAATCCTTCCTCTTCTCCAATGGCTTGATCTCGGATCATCAATTTGGATTCAGACCAGGTCGCTCTACTCTGGACATGCTGCTTCTGCTGTCTCAACAATGGATGGAGGTCCTCAATGCTAAATAGGAAATCAGACCTGTCTCCCTTGACATATCTTGTGCCTTAAACACGGTCTGGCACCCCGATCTGCTCACCAAGCTCTCCCCTTCTGGTATCCAGGGAAATCTCCATGCATGGCTTGCGGACTTCCTCTCCGATCACAGTCAACGTATGGCCCTGAATAGAGTTCTCTCATCTCCCCTTCCTGTTCAGGCTGAATTCCTCAAGGCAGTGTTCTGGGCCCTGTGCTTGGTCTGGTCTTCATCAATGATCTCTCCAACTCTCTGGAAAATCCTCTATCTTTTTGCTGATGACTCCACTCTCTGCCGCTCCATTTCTCAACCCTCAGATCGGCAGGCAACCGCCTCTTCACTCTCTGTAGAGCTGGATAAAATCACAAACTGGTCAAACATGTGGAAAATGTCTTTCAATCCTGACAAATCTCACACTCTCACTATGTCTCTCCAAAAAGACCGTCTGGAAAACCCTCACATCTACTTTCTCAACAATCCTCTCAAATAAGTTCTGTCACTCAAGCTCTTGGGTCTCACTATCAGTCATGATCTTTCCTGGGAAAACCACATTTCCAAGCTGGCCTCCATGCCAGTCGCTGACTGGGCATCCTCCGTCGTGCGAAGATTTTCCTGGGCACGTCTGAGCTCATCACCACATACAAAGCTTTCCACCGCAGCTGGATGGAGTACTGCTCTCCCCACTGGGCTGGTGCTCCTGCCTCATACCAAGCTCGGCTCACGCTGTTGAATCCAAAGCTTTCAGAATCATCGGAATCTCCCAGGATGAAGCTGATTCTGAGGGACTTTCACCCTCTCACCGCAGGCAGGTTGGTTGTCTTTCTGTCTTCTACAGACTCCTCTCCGGCCTAGCTCCCCCAGTTCTGTCTGTGCTCTGTCCCCCAAATATTCCTGCAGGTCGCACAAGATCTGCCAGCAACTCTCTTCTGGTGAAACTGCCGAAATCGAGACTCTCTGCTCACCTTAACTTTTTCATTCCTCTTTTCTCCCGCCTCGAGAACAAACTCCCACACTCTCTTCAATCCCACTCCCCCTCCAGGTATTTAAAACAGCTGATCACCACCATCTCTTTTGTTATCCCCCATCCAAAACCTTGATATTTTCTCCCCCGTTAATACATCCCAAATCAACCTCTTTCAATCTCCGACTTCATTCCTGAAATTCCTGGTTGTGTCAAGTTGTCTTATACCGTGTACCCCTACCCCTCCACCCCCCCCCCCCCCAATCCCCCCTCAACCATCTCACTTTCACAGATCTCCTGATGTCCCTGTTCTCTACTGTTGTGCTTGTGTGCTTCCCTCTCTCTCCCCATCTTGTCTCCCACTCCCTTTATGATATGTTTTATGAGTCTGTTTATGTTTTTTGTGTTTAATGAACTAGCTCTTACACGAGCCTCGATCTTGTATACAAAAAAAATTTAAAAAAATAAAAAAAGGAAAAATCAAGGCACAACATCTACAATTCTGCTTATCCAATCGTGGGTTTGAATCCTATTAAGGGGTTAAGTCTGACTAAATAGTAGTTTGTGATGTGATGCGTCTTTATGGTTCACAAGTTGGTTCACCTGATCCAGATCGGGTTATTTAGAGACTTCAGTGAAACATCAACAAGATTGATTAAAACTTCTGCAAAAATGAACTCAGAATTAGCGCAACACGGCTATGATGAGCCAAATGGCCTCCACATTTCCTAGTTTAAGGTTGTTCAGGATTGTGCGATTACCTATTACACTCAGTGTAGTCACACTGAGCCCGGGGATCCTTTGTAAACGAATTTGCATTCTGTATCCAGAAAATATCAAACGTAATCAGTCAATTTTTGGGCTGGCAGGATGGCCTGGAGGTACGCGCGCTCACCTTTTGCCATCTAGCCTGGGTTTGAATCCCGACCCACCTATAAACTGTCATGCCGGTGTTCACGGGCAGGGTGATTCATCATTGTGTGTGCCGTCCCTCGGATGGACGTTAAACTGGGTGTCCCGTCTGCCAGCATTAGTCGGTGGACATTATGGACACACGGTGTCTTTCACCAAGAGTCGGTGAGTTATCTATTGCAGGCATGATTGAATTGTTCTCTTTAGCTCACTCTTTCATCATTTCCCCGCAAAAAGTCTGCCAAAAGTTTAAAGCCTGGACTCACAAAATCAGACGATATTTCACAAAGCTTTGCATGTTGGATATTTCATGTTCACCTGGATGATTGACATCATTTTCATCAACAATTATATTCAGAATGCATTCATATTTTATTCTTCCCGGTGTGATCGGTACGTACCTGGATTTTTGATGAAGGTGATGAAGGATTTAAAGTAGATTTTAAAGGTACCAAAATCTGGCAACGTCTGCCCACGGTCTGGAGATGAGGTGATTGTTGACAGGACATCTTTGCCAACACCAATTCCAAGTGCGGAAACATCAACCCCATATGTCATCAGCAAGCCAATGCCGGATGTGACATCATCAGCGGGTTTACCTGCTAGCACGACTACTAGGGTCTAAGGACAGAGAGAGAGAGAGATGACAATGACTTGGAAGAGTGACTGACTCTTGCATAATGACAATGACTCTTGCATGATGGAAATGATTACAAAATCCTTGTTATCAGACCGTTTATCAACTTTATCCACCAATAACACAATTAACTATCCAAATGCATCACTGATATAACACACAACAATCATTGGATATGCAGTGTGCATATACTGTATCATTGCATATGTACAAAGCCTGGTGTTGGCTTAGCGGTTAGGGTGCAGGCTTGGGATCTTAGGATCCTGAGTTTGAATCCCGATCGATCGATGAATTCACGCCAGGGGGGTTGACTCAGCCTGTCATCCTTCCGAGGTCGGCAAATTGAGTACCAGCCTGCTGGGATGAATGATCCCGGTGTGTACCCAGGTTTAGAATAGGTACACCGTATCCCTGCGCATCGTAAGAGGAGACTAAGGGTTGGTGTCAGGAAGGGTATCCGGCCATAAAAACATTGCCTCAAACAGGGAACCATGATCGTCATGGGGCCCGCAAGGCTATCCCCCGCTCTAGTGGGGGAAAAATGGCCTTAAAACGATCATTCATTGGATATGTATAGTGCCTTAAGAAAGGACCCCTTGACTTTTTCACATTTTGTTATGTTACAGCCTGAATTTAAAATGGATTCAATTGAGATATTTTTGTCACTGATCTAGATATAATACCCCATAATGTCAAAGTGGAATTTTTTTTGGGAATTTATCACAAAATAATCAAAAATGAAATGAAAAAATATCTAATTTCCATAAGTATTCAACCCTCTGAGTCAATACTTCGTAGAAGCAACTTTGGCAGCAATTCCAGCTTCCATTCTTCTTGGGTATGTCTGTATGGGGTCATACCTCTTTTGCCACATAAATCTTCGCCACAGTCTAACGTCTTTTGCACTCTGAATCAGCTTCCCCTTAAGGATTTGCCTGTATTTGGCTCCATTCATTGTTCCCTTGGGAAATCGGGAAAGAGCAATGTGGATCGGGAAATCTCTATTCATATAACAAAGACTAGTACATCCTTTGGCCATCTCTACCACCGAGTCTGGAACAGTCACGATATTAAAATGATTACTAAAATAGCAGTCTATAGAGCTGTGGTTCTGAATATATTGCTGTACGGTGCCGAGTGCGGGACAACCTAAAGTCACCACATTTGTCAGGTGGAAGCCATACATCAACGATGTCTGCGGAAAACCCTGCACAATGTGGAAGTGAAGCGTTTCCAATCAGGAGGTGCAAATTAAATCTGACTGTGTATTGGTGGAGAGTATCATAAAAAAAAAAATAAAACTGCAATGGGCTGGCCACCTATTAACAATGAGTGACTTAAGGATCTCAAAACAGTTATTTTATGGGGAACTGACCGTTGGCAAATGTGGCATTGGAAAACCTAGAAAGCACTACAAGGATTGCCTAAACACTTTGCTAAAAAGCTGTGACATCAACTCGGCCAAATGAGAACACCAAACTGTCAATCGCTCGTCTTGGAGAAGAATTGTCAACAAAAGCGTAACAAAATTTGAGGAGGTGAGAACGTATCCACTAGACCCACTTGAGGAGAAAGAATCCAGACCAAGCGACATCGACCAGATTCCAGTGCGACACGTACGGGAGACTGTGTGTAACTGAGGCTGGCCTCGCTGTGCATTCTTGTGTGCTCACAAAAGGATGTAATAAAACAACAGTCTTTGCGGGACTCGACGTGACTTCCATCATCATCATTGTTCCCTCTATTCTTACAAGTCTCCCCGTCCCTGCTACTGAAAATCATCCCCATAGCATGATTATGCCACCACCATGCTTCACGGTCGGGATGGCGTTACATGGGTGATGAGCTGTGTGCTCAGTTTCCGCCAGACGTAGCGCTTTGCATTCAGGCCAAACTGTAAAATTATTGTCTCATCAGACCACACAATTGTTTGCCTCATGCTCTGAGAGACTTACAGCTGCCTTTTCCAAACTCCAGGTGTTCTGTCATGTGCTTTTTTCTCAGCAGTAGCCATAGACGTGACGATCAGTACCAAAGACGTGTAGGTGTTGGAGCCTCTGTTCAAATAATAGCTCAGACGTGATGGGACAGTGATTATTCAAGAATCTGTCAGTGTGTTTTCTAAGATTGTGGAAGACAAATGTGTTGGCCTGCGTGATCGACTGTCTTACTTGGTTAAGTTACTCACTCTAAGGTAAGATATCTATGTACACAGTAACGAAAAAAAGCAACCATCCTCACCTGACCAATCAAATCCACCCTCTCCTCGAATAGTTGCGTTCCTGACTTCCTGGTGCTTATAAATGGCATGTTATGATCGCCTATGGTTTGCTTCAGCCTTCATTAGTTTAAATATACCGCATCAGAACTATATTCTTCCCATAATATAAATGCATGAAATAATATATAAATCAACCATTCTAATGCATCTAGTTTACAGTTATGTAGAGTATATAAGCATGTGAGAGGGTCGGGGTGAAGGAGATGCTGATTGACGCTGTGTTCTGTGGTGCTCAATAAAATATCCATATCCGAAATTGCATTTCAACGTCGCCTTATTACAGTGGTGTACAAGGATGAGGTATATAGGACTGCTTCACTAGCGCTAAACGTTTTTAACGATCTTTAAATATATATATTTAATTAAAATTGA
>NC_136265.1:32257405-32450765 GCF_964187855.1 Myxine glutinosa
GGATTGGGGACAATCTGAGGCGGTGGTGAACAGCTCTTTTGAAGAGGCCGAAAGATAAACAATTTCGATCTGAGCATTTTTTTGTACCCTGTCCAAGGCCCAGAAGAAGCTTGTACATGTAACGGGTACAACACAATGAAAACTGGGATACATAAATGAATTTTTAACATGAATGACATGAACTTATTCCTTATATAGAGAAACGTGCCTGGCCTTCAATTCAATGTGAACGGATGACGACACCATTTTCTGCCGACAGGTGGCTTGATGAAGGAAATTCCGATTGGTTTGTGAGTGAAGGTACCAAGAGCTAATGTTGTAAAGTGAAACTGAAGCCTTAATCTCAAAGAAAAGAGTTTAAGGTTTGTACAGGTTGATAAAACTTTGCAGCACAAATGATTCGGTCAGATTCCAAATAGCAGGTGCTTACCTGGCTTTGCAACTCCAGACACCAGGCCGTAACGGTAGTAGATTGTGCGCACGTATCGAATGATTTGGCGGAAATTTGTGAACGTTTTCACGTCCTCCGGGTCTGAGGCAATCTGCCCAAGCACATTCTTGTCATCATATCCAGCTCCAAGGACTGAAACATCCACTCCGTATGTGTGCAGTAACCCAGCACCAGCCTTCACATCGTCAGCAGGCTTACCCGCCAGCACGACAAGCAACGTCTAAGGATGTAACAGGGAAGGGAATTACAGTTTTAACACAAGCACTTTCACAAAAGTTTTCTTTTGCATCAATGGATAAAAGACATTTTAAGCGATTTCTCAATACAATTATGATTTTTTAATGCAATCGACATGGACCTCGCTCCCGAATCCGGAAGTGAAGAGATAATGATGGATCGCTGGTTTGATATGTCAATGCAATCGTGATTTAACATTAAATTTTTATATAATGATATTATGGTATGAATTTGTGATTGGAATGATGAATGATGCTGTTTGCAATGAATGTATAGAGAACGTGCTGGCAATGCCTGACTTTCGAATGAAGGTGGCACAGGAATGTGGAATTTATTGGTTCATCGTTTGCCATTCACAATTTTTTTTCCAACTCATTCACGAACTGGCTGTCCATGCTTGAAGTCAAAACAATTTAATGTTCACATTATTTGCTGCTAACTGGTATCCACACCCAGGTCATACTATCCTCTTCAACTAAGGTATCAAACAAGCCCTGCTGCGCTTGTTTTATTGTTTTTTATTTATTTTTTTATTTATTTGAAGGCTCTTCTGACTAAATAGTTGCATCGGTGTCTCCTATTAGACATGAGGTTAGCAGACCAAATAGATCGAGGCCGCAGACTTGAGCGGGGTATACCTCTCAGGAGAACTGCACTGCAGTTAATACCTGGAAATTAATTTTTAATTGTTAATTTTATAGAATTGTCCCAACCCTGAGTGGGAACATTCGTGGACATACGAGTTTCAGGCCTATCGGCCCTCATCAGCGTGGAGCAGAAGCTCTTCCCTGGAGTGAAATGGTCAAACACAGTTTTTGACCTGCTTTCTCCTGGGAGCAGTTTCTGCTCCATGCTGAAGAGGGCCAACGAGCCCGAAACACGTGTCCGTGAATATTCCCTTTCCAAGGTGCACTGGTCTACAAAGTAAATAATTTCATTCTCTTCCTGGTGAAGTTAGAAAAATAATGAGAATGAAGTCGGACGATGGTAAAAATTTCTTTCATTTTTGAATTAGTCGAGTTTGTAGCAACTGAGGGTGACATACCTTTGGTACGCCAGGCCGTGAGCCCTTCTTTGGCTGAAGTACCTCTTGTCCCACAAAGTTCAGGGCCTTGCCAACATTCCGCAGACCACCGACCTTCTTGATATTATGCACAGCATGAAGCAGCGGATGCTTCTTATCGAATGAATTCAGATAGATGTCACCCATGGGTTTGTCACCCACTTGCACCACCGAGACTTGTGTTGCATCTGGGCCCACATCCACTCCACGAATTGTCGACTTGATAAACCTCTTGATGATGTTAAATTGCTGAGGAGTCACGGAATTGGACCCATCGATCAGGAATACCAAGTCTCTCTCGTTCTCTCCTTTGAAGGAAAAATGGGCAGAGGAAAAAGAAGATGGTGTTTAAATGACACTCTTCACATTGTGTCTCACGAATACATTTCCTCCTTCCACACACAATTAGACGGTGGCAGCACTTGTCATTCTGATGTGATCAAATACATTCCGTAAAGGGTTCATCATTTGTTTGCAAACACAAACATGGATTTTTCAACCAAACACACCGGTGTGCTCTGCACATACATACCTCCACCTTTTAATAAACCCTAACCCTGTTTCCTCCCTTGCATTTTCCACTCTTCTTCACACAGCTTCCACCTTACCCTGCCCAACTTTATCCCTCATTTCATCTTTATTCTCCCTTTTTAAAAAAAATCGAATTTTCTCAATTTTCCTCCTCTTGACCCCTGTTCATCACAGTGAAATATCTGAATCTACCTTTGCCACTAAATCGTCTTTCATTGGAAAAAGAATGTCGGCTTCATTCACACAGCAGTGAGAAATTTCATTTGTGGTGTATAAATTTGCAAAGGATTTGAACAAAACAACTAATCCCACAAATTATTGTTTGCATGGAAATATATACATACATCTATATACACATACATAAATACATACATATACAGCATATATATATATATATATATACAGTCAGACTCCGCAATTCACAGGTTCCGCGC
This sequence comes from Myxine glutinosa, assembly GCF_964187855.1. Taxonomy (NCBI): domain Eukaryota; kingdom Metazoa; phylum Chordata; class Myxini; order Myxiniformes; family Myxinidae; genus Myxine; species Myxine glutinosa. The sequence goes on from NC_136265.1 coordinate 32,260,122, forward strand.
ATTCGCAATTGATAAAATGCGACCTGTTTCTCTATTCGAGGAAAAGAGTTCTCCGAATTCGCGGTTTTTTCATTCTATTCGAGGCCATGTTCCGCGAATTCGCAGTTTTACTGGGGAGGAAAAAAATATTCACGAGCCGCGAGCATGACCTGTCCTGCGTTCACTGCCCTGTGTTTCACGTTTTTATGGCTTTCCCGGGATATCCCATCATTCCCACTGTGAACAGCTTCATGTGATATCTCGCCGCCTTTCATTGGTAAACAATGTTTCACGGGATATCCCAACAGATGGTAAACATTGCTTTGCGGGATATCCCACCAGCTGGATATCACGTCATCCTTGTGAGTTACTGTACAGAATGAAAACACTCTGCAGTCTCTATTTGTGCAATTAGCTGTCTCACTTTTCCCATTGAAACCATGTCACGGCGTACATTCGTGGATTTTCATTGACATTCGTGGATTATTGCAAACATTCTTGGGATTTGCTTCAACATTTGGGAATTTTGCCTCACCATTCACGGTTTGTTCCTCGCTATTCGCGAATTTTCACGATTAGGGAACAAATACCCCCTTTTTCCATTGAAACAACGCGCCCCCTTTCACGGTTTTGCAATTCGCGGAATTTCCCAGGAACATATCCCCCGCGAATAGCGGGTGCCGACGGTATACATTTTTATATATATACATATATATACATACACACACATTTATACAAACATATATACAGAGTCGAGGCTCATGTCAGAGCTTGTATGAGTACTCTGAATGGATCATGACACAACAGGACAAAATGAACAGTAAAGAGAGGGGGCAACACCAACAGCAGAGTTGAAGGCCAAGAATGGGGGAGATGTGGATAGCAATGGGTGTGGGGAGGAATGGGGGACAGGAGAGGATGCATGGCTGCATGGGGTGGACAAGATGGATGCAGAAGGGAACTCTCAGAAGGGAAAACCTGAAATTTGGAGGGTAGAGGGATTGGGGTAGGGTCGGGTAGGATACAACGAGGGAAGAAAACATCATGGTTTTGGATTGCGGACAATCTGAGGCAGTGATGAACAGCTGTGTTGAAGAAGTTGAGATCCAAACAATTTCGATCTGAGCATTTTTTTGTACCCTGTCCAAGGCCCAAAAAAAGAAGCTTGTACATGTAACGGGTACAATACAATGAAAACTGGGATACATAAATGAATTTTTAACATGAATGACATGAACTTATTCCTTATATAGAGAAACGTGCCTGGCCTTCAAATCAATGTGAAAGGATGACGACACCCTTTTCTGCCGAGAAGTGGCAAGCTGGAGGCAATTCCGATTGGTTTGTGAGTGAAGGTACGAAGAGCTAATGTTGTGAAGTGCAAAATGAAGCCTTAATCTCAAAGAAAAGAGTTTAAGGGTTGTACAGGTTGATAAAACTTTGCAGCACAAACGATTCGGTCAGATTCCAAATAGCAGGTGCTTACCTGGCTTTGCAACTCCAGACACCAGGCCGTAACGGTAGTAGATTGTGCGCACGTATCGAATGATTTGGCGGAAATTTGTGAACGTTTTCACGTCCTCCGGGTCTGAGGCAATCTGCCCAAGCACATTCTTGTCATCATATCCAGCTCCAAGGACTGAAACATCCACTCCGTATGTGTGCAGTAACCCAGCACCAGCCTTCACATCGTCAGCAGGCTTACCCGCCAGCACGACAAGCAACGTCTGAGGATGTAACAGGGAAGGGAATTACAGTTTTAACACAAGCACTTTCACAAAAGTTTTCTTTTCCATCAATGGATAAAAGACATTTTAAGCGATTTCTCAATACAATTATGATTTTTAAATGCAATCGACATGGACCTCGCTCCCGAATCCGGAAGTGAACAGATAATGACGGATCGCTGGTTTGATATGTCAATGCAATCGTGATTTAACATTAAATTTTTATATAATGATATTATGGTATGAATTTGTGATTGGAATGATGAATGATGCTGTTTGCAATGAATATATAGAGAACGTGCTGGCAATGCCTGACTTTCGAATGAAGGTGGCACAGGAATGTGGAATTTATTGGTTCATCGTTTGCCATTCGCAATTTTTTTTCCAAGTCATTCACGAACTGGCTGTCCATGCTTGAAGTCAAAACAATTTAATGTTGACATTATTTGCTGCTAACTGGTATCCACACCCAGGTCATACTATCCTCTTCAACTAAGGTATCAAACAAGCCCTGCTGCGCTTGTTTTATTGTTTTTTTATTTATTTTTTTATTTATTTATTTGAAGGCTCTTCTGACTAAATAGTTGCATCGGTGTCTCCTATTAGACATGAGGTTAGCAGACCAAATAGTTCGAGGCCGCAGACTTGAGCGGGGTATACCTCTCAGGAGAACTGCACTGCAGTTAATACCTGGAAATTAATTTTTAATTGTTAATTTTATAGAATTGTCCCAACCCTGAGTGAGAACATTCATGGACATACGAGTTTCAGACCTATCGGCCCTCATCAGCGTGGAGCAGAGGCTCTTCCCTGGAGTGAAATGGTCAAACACAGTTTTTGACCTGCTTTCTCCTGGGAGCAGTTTCTGCTCCATGCTGAAGAGGGCCAACGAGCCCGAAACACGTGTCCGTGAATATTCCCTTTCCAAGGTGCACTGGTCTACAAAGTAAATAATTTCATTCTCTTCCTGGTGAAGTTAGAAAAATAATGAGAATGAAGTTGGACGATGGTAAAAATTTCTTTCATTTTTGAATTAGTCGAGTTTGTAGCAACTGAGGGTGACATACCTTTGGTACGCCAGGCCGTGAGCCCTTCTTTGGCTGAAGTACCTCTTGTCCCACAAAGTTCAGGGCCTTGCCAACATTCCGCAGACCACCGACCTTCTTGATATTATGCACAGCATGAAGCAGCGGATGCTTCTTACCGAATGAATTCAGATAGATGTCACCCATGGGTTTGTCACCCACTTGCACCACCGAGACTTGTGTTGCATCTGGGCCCACATCCACTCCACGAATTGTCGACTTGATAAACCTCTTGATGATGTTAAATTGCTGAGGAGTCACGGAATTGGATCCATCGATCAGGAATACCAAGTCTCTCTCGTTCTCTCCTTTGAAGGAAAAATGGGCAGAGGAAAAAGAAGATGGTGTTTAAATGACACTATTCACATTGTGTCTCACGAATACATTTCCTCCTTCCACACACAATTAGACGGTGGCAGCACTTGTCATTCTGATGTGATCAAATACATTCCGTAAAGGGTTCATCATTTGTTTGCAAACACAAACATGGATTTTTCAACCAAACACACCGGTGTGCTCTGCACATACATACCTCCACCTTTTAATAAACCCTAACCCTGTTTCCTCCCTTGCATTTTCCACTCTTCTTCACACAGCTTCCACCTTACCCTGCCCAACTTTATCCCTCATTTAATCTTTATTCTCCCTTTTTAAAAAAAATCTAATTTTCTCAATTTTCCTCCTCTTGACCCCTGTTCATCACAGTGAAATATCTGAATCTACCGTTGCCACTAAATCGTCTTTCATTGGAAAAAGAATGTTGGCTTCATTCACACAGCAGTGAGAAATTTCATTTCTGGTGTATAAATATTGCAAAGGATTTGAACAAAACAATTAATCCCACAAATTATTGTTTGCATGCAAATATATATATACATCGATATACACATACATAAATATATACATATACAGCATGCATATATATATACAGTCAGACTCCGCGATTCAAGGGTTCCGCGCATTCGCAATTGATAAAATGCGACCTGTTTCTCTATTCGAGGAAAAGAGTTCTACGAATTCGCGGTTTTTTTCATTCTATTGAGGCCATGTTCCGCGAATTCGCAGTTTTACTGGGGAGGAAAAAAATATTCACGAGCCGCGAGCATGACCTGTCCTGCGTTCACTGCCCTGTGTTTCACGTTTTTATGGCTTTCCCGGGATATACCATCATTCCCACTGTGAACAGCTTCATGTGATATCTCGCCGCCTTTCATAGGTAAACAATGTTTCACGGGATATCCCAACAGATGGTAAACATTGCTTTGCGGGATATCCCACCAGCTGGATAACACGTCATCCTTGTGAGTTACTGTACAGAATGAAAACATTCCGCAGTCTCTATTTGTGCAATTAGCTGTCTCACTTTTCCCATTGAAACCATGTCACGGCGTACATTCGTGGATTTTCATTGACATTCGTGGATTATTGCAAACATTCTTGGGATTTGCTTCAACATTTGGGAATTTTGCCTCACCATTCACGGTTTGTTCCTCGCTATTCGCGAATTTTCACGATTAGGGAACAAATACCCCCTTTTTCCATTGAAACAACGCGCCCTCTTTCGCGGTTTTGCAATTCGCGGCATTTCCCAGGAACATATCCCCCGCGAATAGCGGGTTCCGACGGTATACATTTTTATATATATACATATATATACATACACACACATTTATACAAACATATATACAGAGTCGAGGCTCATGTCAGAGCTTGTATGAGTACTCTGAATGGATCATGACACAACAGGACAAAATGAACAGAAAAGAGAGGGGGCAACACCAACAGCAGAGTTGAAGGCCAAGAATGAGGGAGATGTGGATAGCAATGGGTGTGGGGAGGAATGGGGGACAGGAGAGGATGCATGGCTGCATGGGGTGGACAAGATGGATGCAGAAGGGAACTCTCAGAAGGGAAAACCTGAAATTTGGAGGGTAGAGGGATTGGGGTAGGGTCGGGTAGGATACAACGAGGGAAGGAAACATCATGGTTTTGGATTGTGGACAATCTGAGGCAGTGGTGAACAGCTGTGTTGAAGAAGTTGAGATCCAAACAATTTCGATCTGAGCATTTTTTTGTACCCTGTCCAAGGCCCAAAAAAAGAAGCTTGTACATGTAATGGGTACAATACAATGAAAACTGGGATACATAAATGAATTTTTAACATGAATGACATGAACTTATTCCTTATATAGAGAAACGTGCCTGGCCTTCAAATCAATGCGAACGGATGACGACACCATTTTCTGCCGACAGGTGGCTTGATGAAGGAAATTCCGATTGGTTTGTGAGTGAAGGTACCAAGAGCTAATGTTGTAAAGTGAAAATGAAACCTTAATCTCAAAGAAAAGAGTTTAAGGTTTGTACAGGTTGAGAAAACATTGCAGTACAAACGATTCCGTCAGATTCCAAATAGCAGGTGCTTACCTGGCTTTGCAACTCCAGACACCAGGCCGTAACGGTAGTAGATTGTGCGCACGTATCGAATGATTTGGCGGAAATTTGTGAACGTTTTCACGTCCTCCGGGTCTGAGGCAATCTGCCCAAGCACATTCTTGTCATCATATCCAGCTCCAAGGACTGAAACATCCACTCCGTATGTGTGCAGTAACCCAGCACCAGCCTTCACATCGTCAGCAGGCTTACCCGCCAGCACGACAAGCAACGTCTGAGGATGTAACAGGGAAGGGAATTACAGTTTTAACACAAGCACTTTCACAAAAGTTTTCTTTTCCATCAATGGATAAAAGACATTTTAAGCGATTTCTCAATACAATTATGATTTTTAAATGCAATCGACATGGACCTCGCTCCCGAATCCGGAAGTGAACAGATAATGACGGATCGCTGGTTTGATATGTCAATGCAATCGTGAATTAACATTACATTTTTATATAATGATATTATGGTATGAATTTGTGATTGGAATGATGAATGATGCTGTTTGCAATGAATATATAGAGAACGTGCTGGCAATGCCTGACTTTCGAATGAAGGTGGCACAGGTATGTGGAATTTATTGGTTCATCGTTTGTCATTCGCAATTTTTTTTCCAACTCATTCACAAACTGGCTGTCCATGCTTGAAGTCAAAACAATTTAATGTTGACATTATTTGCTGCTAACTGGTATCCACACCCAGGTCATACTATCCTCTTCAACTAAGGTATCAAACAAGCCCTGCTGCGCTTGTTTTATTGTTTTTTATTTTTTTATTTATTTATTTGAAGGCTCTTCTGACTAAATAGTTGCATCGGTGTCTCCTATTAGACATGAGGTTAGCAGACCAAATAGTTCGAGGCCGCAGACTTGAGCGGGGTATACCTCTCAGGAGAACTGCACTGCAGTTAATACCTGGAAATTAATTTTTAATTGTTAATTTTATAGAATTGTCCCAACCCTGAGTGGGAACATTCGTGGACATACGAGTTTCAGACCTATCGGCCCTCATCAGCGTGGAGCAGAAGCTCTTCCCTGGAGTGAAATGGTCAAACACAGTTTTTGACCTGCTTTCTCCGGGCAGCAGTTTCTGCTCCATGCTGAAGAGGGCCAACGAGCCCGAAACACGTGTCCGTGAATATTCCCTTTCCAAGGTGCACTGGTCTACAAAGTAAATAATTTCATTCTCTTCCTGGTGAAGTTAGAAAAACAATGAGAATGAAGTTGGACGATGGTAAAAATTTCTTTCATTTTTGAATTAGTCGAGTTTGTAGCAACTGAGGGTGACATACCTTTGGTACGCCAGGCCGTGAGCCCTTCTTTGGCTGAAGTACCTCTTGTCCCACAAAGTTCAGGGCCTTGCCAACATTCCGCAGACCACCGACCTTCTTGATATTATGCACAGCATGAAGCAGCGGATGCTTCTTATCGAATGAATTCAGATAGATGTCACCCATGGGTTTGTCACCCACTTGCACCACCGAGACTTGTGTTGCATCTGGGCCCACATCCACTCCACGAATTGTCGACTTGATAAACCTCTTGATGATGTTAAATTGCTGAGGAGTCACGGAATTGGATCCATCGATCAGGAATACCAAGTCTCTCTCGTTCTCTCCTTTGAAGGAAAAATGGGCAGAGGAAAAAGAAGATGGTGTTTAAATGACACTCTTCACATTGTGTCTCACGAATACATTTCCTCCTTCCACACACAATTAGACGGTGGCAGCACTTGTCATTCTGATGTGATCAAATACATTCCGTAAAGGGTTCATCATTTGTTTGCAAACACAAACATGGATTTTTCAACCAAACACACCGGTGTGCTCTGCACATACATACCTCCACCTTTTAATAAACCCTAACCCTGTTTCCTCCCTTGCATTTTTCACTCTTCTTCACACAGCTTCCACCTTACCCTGCCCAACTTTATCCCTCATTTCATCTTTATTCTCCCTTTTTAAAAAAAATCGAATTTTCTCAATTTTCCTCCTCTTGACCCCTGTTCATCACAGTGAAATATCTGAATCTACCTTTGCCACTAAATCGTCTTTCATTGGAAAAAGAATGTCGGCTTCATTCACACAGCAGTGAGAAATTTCATTTGTGGTGTATAAATTTGCAAAGGATTTGAACAAAACAACTAATCCCACAAATTATTGTTTGCATGGAAATATATACATACATCTATATACACATACATAAATACATACATATACAGCATATATATATATATATATATATACAGTCAGACTCCGCAATTCACAGGTTCCGCGCATTCGCAATTGATAAAATGCGACCTGTTTCTCTATTCGAGGAAAAGAGTTCTATGAATTCGCGGTTTTTTTTCATTCTATTGAGGCCATGTTCCGCGAATTCGCAGTTTTACTGGGGAGGAAAAAAATATTCACGAGCCGCGAGCATGACCTGTCCTGCGTTCACTGCCCTGTGTTTCACGTTTTTATGGCTTTCCCGGGATATCCCATCATTCCCACTGTGAACAGCTTCATGTGATATCTCGCCGCCTTTCATTGGTAAACAATGTTTCACGGGATATCCCAACAGATGGTAAACATTGCTTTGCGGGATATCCCACCAGCTGCATAACACGTCATCCTTGTGAGTTACTGTACAGAATGAAAACACTCCGCAGTCTCTATTTGTGCAATTAGCTGTCTCACTTTTCCCATTGAAACCATGTCACGGCGTACATTCGTGGATTTTCATTGACATTCGTGGATTATTGCAAACATTCTTGGGATTTGCTTCAACATTTGGGAATTTTGCCTCGCCATTCACGGTTTGTTCCTCGCTATTCGCGAATTTTCACGATTAGGGAACAAATACCCCCTTTTTCCATTGAAACAACGCGCCCCCTTTCACGGTTTTGCAATTCGCGGAATTTCCCAGGAACATATCCCCCGCGAATAGCGGGTGCCGACGGTATACATTTTTATATATATACATATATATACATACACACACATTTATACAAACATATATACAGAGTCGAGGCTCATGTCAGAGCTTGTATGAGTACTCTGAATGGATCATGACACAACAGGACAAAATGAACAGAAAAGAGAGGGGGCAACACCAACAGCAGAGTTGAAGGCCAAGAATGAGGGAGATGTGGATAGCAATGGGTGTGGGGAGGAATGGGGGACAGGAGAGGATGCATGGCTGCATGGGGTGGACAAGATGGATGCAGAAGGGAACTCTCAGAAGGGAAAACCTGAAATTTGGAGGGTAGAGGGATTGGGGTAGGGTCGGGTAGGATACAACGAGGGAAGGAAACATCATGGTTTTGGATTGCGGACAATCTGAGGCAGTGATGAACAGCTGTGTTGAAGAAGTTGAGATCCAAACAATTTCGATCTGATCATTTTTTTGTACCCTGTCCAAGGCCCAAAAAAAGAAGCTTGTACATGTAACGGGTATAATACAATGAAAACTGGGATACATAAATGAATTTTTAACATGAATGACATGAACTTATTCCTTATATAGAGAAACGTGCCTGGCCTTCAAATCAATGCGAACGGATGACGACACCATTTTCTGCCGACAGGTGGCTTGATGAAGGAAATTCCGATTGGTTTGTGAGTGAAGGTACCAAGAGCTAATGTTGTAAAGTGAAAATGAAACCTTAATCTCAAAGAAAAGAGTTTAAGGTTTGTACAGGTTGAGAAAACTTTGCAGTACAAACGATTCCGTCAGATTCCAAATAGCAGGTGCTTACCTGGCTTTGCAACTCCAGACACCAGGCCGTAACGGTAGTAGATTGTGCGCACGTATCGAATGATTTGGCGGAAATTTGTGAACGTTTTCACGTCGTCCGGGTCTGAGGCAATCTGCCCAAGCACATTCTTGTCATCATATCCAGCTCCAAGGACTGAAACATCCACTCCGTAAGTGTGCAGTAACCCAGCACCAGCCTTCACATCGTCAGCAGGCTTACCCGCCAGCACGACAAGCAACGTCTGAGGATGTAACAGGGAAGGGAATTACAGTTTTAACACAAGCACTTTCACAAAAGTTTTCTTTTCCATCAATGGATAAAAGACATTTTAAGCGATTTCTCAATACAATTATGATTTTTAAATGCAATCGACATGGACCTCGCTCCCGAATCCGGAAGTGAACAGATAATGACGGATCGCTGGTTTGATATGTCAATGCAATCGTGAATTAACATTAAATTTTTATATAATGATATTATGGTATGAATTTGTGATTGGAATGATGAATGATGCTGTTTGCAATGAATATATAGAGAACGTGCTGGCAATGCCTGACTTTCGAATGAAGGTGGCACAGGAATGTGGAATTTATTGGTTCATCGTTTGCCATTCGCAATTTTTTTTCCAAGTCATTCACGAACTGGCTGTCCATGCTTGAAGTCAAAACAATTTAATGTTGACATTATTTGCTGCTAACTGGTATCCACACCCAGGTCATACTATCCTCTTCAACTCAGGTATCAAACAAGCCCTGCTGCGCTTGTTGTATTGTTTTTTATTTATTTATTTATTTATTTGAAGGCTCTTCTGACTAAACAGTTGCATCGGTGTCTCCTATTACACATGAGGTTAGCAGACCTAAGAGTTCGAGGCCGCAGCCTTGAGCGGGGTATACCTCTCAGGAGAACTGCACTGCAGTTAATACCTGGAAATTAATTTTTAATTGTTAATTTTATAGAATTGTCCCAACCCTGAGTGAGAACATTCATGGACATACGAGTTTCAGACCTATCGGCCCTCATCAGCGTGGAGCAGAAGCTCTTCCCTGGAGTGAAATGGTCAAACACAGTTTTTGACCTGCTTTCTCCGGGGAGCAGTTTCTGCTCCATGCTGAAGAGGGCCAACGAGCCCGAAACACTTGTCCGTGAATGTTCCCTTTCCAAGGTGCACTGGTCTACAAAGTAAATAATTTCATTCTCTTCCTGGTGAAGTTAGAAAAACAATGAGAATGAAGTTGGACAATGGTAAAAATTTCTTTCATTTTTGAATTAGTCGAGTTTGTAGCAACTGAGGGTGACATACCTTTGGTACGCCAGGCCGTGAGCCCTTCTTTGGCTGAAGTACCTCTTGTCCCACAAAGTTCAGGGCCTTGCCAACATTCCGCAGACCACCGACCTTCTTGATATTATGCACAGCATGAAGCAGCGGATGCTTCTTATCGAATGAATTCAGATAGATGTCACCCATGGGTTTGTCACCCACTTGCACCACCGAGACTTGTGTTGCATCTGGGCCCACATCCACTCCACGAATTGTAGACTTGATAAACCTCTTGATGATGTTAAATTGCTGAGGAGTCACGGAATTGGACCCATCGATCAGGAATACCAAGTCTCTCTCGTTCTCTCCTTTGAAGGAAAAATGGGCAGAGGAAAAAGAAGATGGTGTTTAAATGACACTCTTCACATTGTGTCTCACGAATACATTTCCTCCTTCCACACACAATTAGACGGTGGCAGCACTTGTCATTCTGATGTGATCAAATATATTCCGTAAAGGGTTCATCATTTGTTTGCAAACACAAACATGGATATTTCAACCAAACACACCTGTGTGCTCTGCACATACATACCTCCACCATTTATTAAACCCTAACCCTGTTTCCTCCCTTGCATTTTTCACTCTTCTTCACACAGCTTCCACCTTACCCTGCCCAACTTTATCCCTCATTTAATCTTTATTCTCCCTTTTTTAAAAAAATCTAATTTTCTCAATTTTCCTCCTCTTAACCGCTGTTCATCACAGTGAAATATCTGAATCTACCGTTGCCACTAAATCGTCTTTCATTGGAAAAAGAATGTTGGCTTCATTCACACAGCAGTGAGAAATTTCATTTGTGGTGTATAAATATTGCAAAGGATTTGAACAAAACAATTAATCCCACAAATTATTGTTCTGCATGCAAATATATATATAGATCGATATACACATACATAAATATATACATATACAGCATGCATATATATATATACAGTCAGACTCCGCGATTCAAGGGTTCCGCGCATTCGCAATTGATAAAATGCGACCTGTTTCTCTATTCGAGGAAAAGAGTTCTACGAATTCGCGGTTTTTTTCATTCTATTGAGGCCATGTTCCGCGAATTCGCAGTTTTACTGGGGAGGAAAAAAATATTCACGAGCCGCGAGCATGACCTGTCCTGCGTTCACTGCCCTGTGTTTCACGTTTTTATGGCTTTCCCGGGATATCCCATCATTCCCACTGTGAACAGCTTCATGTGATATCTCGCCGCCTTTCATTGGTAAACAATGTTTCACGGGATATCCCAACAGATGGTAAACATTGCTTTGCGGGATATCCCACCAGCTGGATATCACGTCATCCTTGTGAGTTACTGTACAGAATGAAAACACTCTGCAGTCTCTATTTGTGCAATTAGCTGTCTCACTTTTCCCATTGAAACCATGTCACGGCGTACATTCGTGGATTTTCATTGACATTCGTGGATTATTGCAAACATTCTTGGGATTTGCTTCAACATTTGGGAATTTTGCCTCACCATTCACGGTTTGTTCCTCGCTATTCGCGAATTTTCACGATTAGGGAACAAATACCCCCTTTTTCCATTGAAACAACGCGCCCTCTTTCGCGGTTTTGCAATTCGCGGCATTTCCCAGGAACATATCCCCCGCGAATAGCGGGTTCCGACGGTATACATTTTAATATATATACATATATATACATACACACACATTTATATAAACATATATACAGAGTCGAGGCTCATGTCAGAGCTTGTATGAGTACTCTGAATGGATCATGACACAACAGGACAAAATGAACAGTAAAGAGAGGGGGCAACACCAACAGCAGAGTTGAAGGCCAAGAATGGGGGAGATGTGGATAGCAATGGGTGTGGGGAGGAATGGGGGACAGGAGAGGATGCATGGCTGCATGGGGTGGACAAGATGGATGCAGAAGGGAACTCTCAGAAGGGAAAACCTGAAATTTGGAGGGTAGAGGGATTGGGGTAGGGTCGGGTAGGATACAACGAGGGAAGAAAACATCATGGTTTTGGATTGCGGACAATCTGAGGCAGTGATGAACAGCTGTGTTGAAGAAGTTGAGATCCAAACAATTTCGATCTGAGCATTTTTTTGTACCCTGTCCAAGGCCCAAAAAAAGAAGCTTGTACATGTAACGGGTACAATACAATGAAAACTGGGATACATAAATGAATTTTTAACATGAATGACATGAACTTATTCCTTATATAGAGAAACGTGCCTGGCCTTCAAATCAATGTGAAAGGATGACGACACCCTTTTCTGCCGAGAAGTGGCAAGCTGGAGGCAATTCCGATTGGTTTGTGAGTGAAGGTACGAAGAGCTAATGTTGTGAAGTGCAAAATGAAGCCTTAATCTCAAAGAAAAGAGTTTAAGGGTTGTACAGGTTGATAAAACTTTGCAGCACAAACGATTCGGTCAGATTCCAAATAGCAGGTGCTTACCTGGCTTTGCAACTCCAGACACCAGGCCGTAACGGTAGTAGATTGTGCGCACGTATCGAATGATTTGGCGGAAATTTGTGAACGTTTTCACGTCGTCCGGGTCTGAGGCAATCTGCCCAAGCACATTCTTGTCATCATATCCAGCTCCAAGGACTGAAACATCCACTCCGTATGTGTGCAGTAACCCAGCACCAGCCTTCACATCGTCAGCAGGCTTACCCGCCAGCACGACAAGCAACGTCTGAGGATGTAACAGGGAGGGGAATTACAGTTTTAACACAAGCACTTTCACAAAAGTTTTCTTTTCCATCAATGGATAAAAGACATTTTAAGCGATTTCTCAATACAATTATGATTTTGAAATGCAATCGACATGGACCTCGCTCCCGAATCCGGAAGTGAACAGATAATGACGGATCGCTGGTTTGATATGTCAATGCAATCGTGAATTAACATTAAATTTTTATATAATGATATTATGGTATGAATTTGTGATTGGAATGATGAATGATGCTGTTTGCAATGAATATATAGAGAACGTGCTGGCAATGCCTGACTTTCGAATGAAGGTGGCACAGGAATGTGGAATTTATTGGTTCATCGTTTGCCATTCGCAATTTTTTTTCCAAGTCATTCACGAACTGGCTGTCCATGCTTGAAGTCAAAACAATTTAATGTTGACATTATTTGCTGCTAACTGGTATCCACACCCAGGTCATACTATCCTCTTCAACTCAGGTATCAAACAAGCCCTGCTGCGCTTGTTTTATTGTTTTTTATTTATTTTTTTATTTATTTGAAGGCTCTTCTGACTAAATAGTTGCATCGGTGTCTCCTATTAGACATGAGGTTAGCAGACCAAATAGTTCGAGGCCGCAGACTTGAGCGGGGTATACCTCTCAGGAGAACTGCACTGCAGTTAATACCTGGAAATTAATTTTTAATTGTTAATTTTATAGAATTGTCCCAACCCTGAGTGGGAACATTCGTGGACATACGAGTTTCAGGCCTATCGGCCCTCATCATCGTGGAGCAGAAGCTCTTCCCTGGAGTGAAATGGTCAAACACAGTTTTTGACCTGCTTTCTCCTGGGAGCAGTTTCTGCTCCATGCTGAAGAGGGCCAACGAGCCCGAAACACGTGTCCGTGAATATTCCCTTTCCAAGGTGCACTGGTCTACAAAGTAAATAATTTCATTCTCTTCCTGGTGAAGTTAGAAAAATAATGAGAATGAAGTTGGACGATGGTAAAAATTTCTTTCATTTTTGAATTAGTCGAGTTTGTAGCAACTGAGGGTGACATACCTTTGGTACGCCAGGCCGTGAGCCCTTCTTTGGCTGAAGTACCTCTTGTCCCACAAAGTTCAGGGCCTTGCCAACATTCCGCAGACCACCGACCTTCTTGATATTATGCACAGCATGAAGCAGCGGATGCTTCTTATCGAATGAATTCAGATAGATGTCACCCATGGGTTTGTCACCCACTTGCACCACCGAGACTTGTGTTGCATCTGGGCCCACATCCACTCCACGAATTGTCGACTTGATAAACCTCTTGATGATGTTAAATTGCTGAGGAGTCACGGAATTGGATCCATCGATCAGGAATACCAAGTCTCTCTCGTTCTCTCCTTTGAAGGAAAAATGGGCAGAGGAAAAAGAAGATGGTGTTTAAATGACACTCTTCACATTGTGTCTCACGAATACATTTCCTCCTTCCACACACAATTAGACGGTGGCAGCACTTGTCATTCTGATGTGATCAAATACATTCCGTAAAGGGTTCAGCATTTGTTTGCAAACACAAACATGGATTTTTCAACCAAACACACCGGTTTGCTCTGCACATACTTACCTCCACCTTTGAATAAACCCTAACCCTGTTTCCTCCCTTGCATTTTTCACTCTTCTTCACAATGCTTCCACCTTACCCTGCCCAACTTTATCCCTCATTTCATCTTTATTCTCCCTTTTTAAAAAAAATCGAATTTTCTCAATTTTCCTCCTCTTGACCCCTGTTCATCACAGTGAAATATCTGAATCTACCTTTGCCACTAAATCGTCTTTCATTGGAAAAAGAATGTCGGCTTCATTCACACAGCAGTGAGAAATTTCATTTGTGGTGTATAAATTTGCAAAGGATTTGAACAAAACAACTAATCCCACAAATTATTGTTTGCATGGAAATATATACATACATCTATATACACATACATAAATACATACATATACAGCATATATATATATATATATATATATATATATATATATATATATATATATATATACAGTCAGACTCCGCAATTCACAGGTTCCGCGCATTCGCAATTGATAAAATGCGACCCGTTTCTCTATTCGAGGAAAAGAGTTCTATGAATTCGCGGTTTTTTTCATTCTATTGAGGCCATGTTCCGCGAATTCGCAGTTTTACTGGGGAGGAAAAAAATATTCACGAGCCGCGAGCATGACCTGTCCTGCGTTCACTGCCCTGTGTTTCACGTTTTTATGGATTTCCCGGGATAGCCCATCATTCCCACTGTGAACAGCTTCATGTGATATCTCGCCGCCTTTCATAGGTAAACAATGTTTCACGGGATATCCCAACAGATGGTAAACATTGCTTTGCGGGATATCCCACCAGCTGGATAACACGTCATCCTTGTGAGTTACTGTACAGAATGAAAACACTCCGCAGTCTCTATTTGTGCAATTAGCTGTCTCACTTTTCCCATTGAAACCATGTCACGGCGTACATTCGTGGATTTTCATTGCCATTCGTGGATTATTGGAAACATTCTTGGGATTTGCTTCAACATTTGGGAATTTTGCCTCACCATTCACGGTTTGTTCCTCGCTATTCGCGAATTTTCACGATTAGGGAACCAATACCACCTTTTTCCATTGAAACAACGCGCCCCCTTTCGCGGTTTTGTAATTCGCGGCATTTCCCAGGAACATAACCCCCGCGAATAGCGGGTTCCGACGGTATACATTTTTATATATATACATATATATACATACACACACATTTATATAAACATATATACAGAGTCGAGGCTCATGTCAGAGCTTGTATGAGTACTCTGAATGGATCATGACACAACAGGACAAAATGAACAGTAAAGAGAGGGGGCAACACCAACAGCAGAGTTGAAGGCCAAGAATGGGGGAGATGTGGATAGCAATGGGTGTGGGGAGGAATGGGGGACAGGAGAGGATGCATGGCTGCATGGGGTGGACAAGATGGATGCAGAAGGGAACCCTCAGAAGGGAAAACCTGAAATTTGGAGGGTAGAGGGATTGGGGTAGGGTCGAGTAGGATACAACGAGGGAAGAAAACATCATGGTTTTGGATTGCGGACAATCTGAGGCAGTGATGAACAGCTGTGTTGAAGAAGTTGAGATCCAAACAATTTCGATCTGAGCATTTTTTTTGTACCCTGTCCAAGGCCCAAAAAAAGAAGCTTGTACATGTAACGGGTACAATACAATGAAAACTGGGATACATAAATGAATTTTTAACATGAATGACATGAACTTATTCCTTATATAGAGAAACGTGCCTGGCCTTCAAATCAATGTGAAAGGATGACGACACCCTTTTCTGCCGAGAGGTGGCTTGATGAAGGCAATTCCGATTGGTTTGTGAGTGAAGGTACCAAGAGCTAATGTTGTAAAGTGAAACTGACGCCTTAATCTCAAAGAAAAGAGTTTAAGGGTTGTACAGGTTGATAAAACTTTGCAGTACAAACGATTCCGTCAGATTCCAAATAGCAGGTGCTTACCTGGCTTTGCAACTCCAGACACCAGGCCGTAACGGTAGTAGATTGTGCGCACGTATCGAATGATTTGGCGGAAATTTGTGAACGTTTTCACGTCCTCCGGGTCTGAGGCAATCTGCCCAAGCACATTCTTGTCATCATATCCAGCTCCAAGGACTGAAACATCCACTCCGTATGTGTGCAGTAACCCAGCACCAGCCTTCACATCGTCAGCAGGCTTACCCGCCAGCACGACAAGCAACGTCTGAGGATGTAACAGGGAAGGGAATTACAGTTTTAACACAAGCACTTTCACAAAAGTTTTCTTTTCCATCAATGGATAAAAGACATTTTAAGCGATTTCTCAATACAATTATGATTTTTAAATGCAATCGACATGGACCTCGCTCCCGAATCCGGAAGTCAACAGATAATGACGGATCGCTGGTTTGATATGTCAATGCAATCGTGAATTAACATTACATTTTTATATAATGATATTATGGTATGAATTTGTGATTGGAATGATGAATGATGCTGTTTGCAATGAATATATAGAGAACGTGCTGGCAATGCCTGACTTTCGAATGAAGGTGGCACAGGAATGTGGAATTTATTGGTTCATCGTTTGCCATTCGCAATTTTTTTTCCAAGTCATTCACGAACTGGCTGTCCATGCTTGAAGTCAAAACAATTTAATGTTGACATTATTTGCTGCTAACTGGTATCCACACCCAGGTCATACTATCCTCTTCAACTAAGGTATCAAACAAGCCCTGCTGCGCTTGTTTTATTGTTTTTTATTTATTTATTTATTTATTTGAAGGCTCTTCTGACTAAACAGTTGCATCAGTGTCTCCTATTAGACATGAGGTTAGCAGACCAAATAGATCGAGGCCGCAGACTTGAGCGGGGTATACCTCTCAGGAGAACTGCACTGCAGTTAATACCTGGAAATTAATTTTTAATTGTTAATTTTATAGAATTGTCCCAACCCTGAGTGGGAACATTCGTGGACATACGAGTTTCAGACCTATCGGCCCTCATCAGCGTGTAGCAGAAGCTCTTCCCTGGAGTGAAATGGTCAAACACAGTTTCTGCTCCATGCTGAAGAGGGCCAACGAGCCCGAAACACGTGTCCGTGAATATTCCCTTTCCAAGGTGCACTGGTCTACAAAGTAAATAATTTCATTCTCTTCCTGGTGAAGTTAGAAAAACAATGAGAATGAAGTTGGACGATGGTAAAAATTTCTTTCATTTTTGAATTAGTCGAGTTTGTAGCAACTGAGGGTGACATACCTTTGGTACGCCAGGCCGTGAGCCCTTCTTTGGCTGAAGTACCTCTTGTCCCACAAAGTTCAGGGCCTTGCCAACATTCCGCAGACCACCGACCTTCTTGATATTATGCACAGCATGAAGCAGCGGATGCTTCTTATCGAATGAATTCAGATAGATGTCACCCATGGGTTTGTCACCCACTTGCACCACCGAGACTTGTGTTGCATCTGGGCCCACATCCACTCCACGAATTGTAGACTTGATAAACCTCTTGATGATGTTAAATTGCTGAGGAGTCACGGAATTGGACCCATCGATCAGGAATACCAAGTCTCTCTCGTTCTCTCCTTTGAAGGAAAAATGGGCAGAGGAAAAAGAAGATGGTGTTTAAATGACACTCTTCACATTGTGTCTCACGAATACATTTCCTCCTTCCACACACAATTAGACGGTGGCAGCACTTGTCATTCTGATGTGATCAAATATATTCCGTAAAGGGTTCAGCATTTGTTTGCAAACACAAACATGGATTTTTCAACAAAACACACCTGTGTGCTCTGCACATACATACCTCCACCATTTATTAAACCCTAACCCTGTTTCCTCCCTTGCATTTTTCACTCTTCTTCACACAGCTTCCACCTTACCCTGCCCAACTTTATCCCTCATTTAATCTTTATTCTCCCTTTTAAAAAAAAATCTAATTTTCTCAATTTTCCTCCTCTTGACCCCTGTTCATCACAGTGAAATATCTGAATCTACCGTTGCCACTAAATCGTCTTTCATTGGAAAAAGAATGTTGGCTTCATTCACACAGCAGTGAGAAATTTCATTTGTGGTGTATAAATATTGCAAAGGATTTGAACAAAACAATTAATCCCACAAATTATTGTTTGCATGGAAATATATACATACATCGATATACACATACATAAATATATACATATACAGCATGCATATATATATATACAGTCAGACTCCGCGATTCAAGGGTTCCACGCATTCGCAATTGATAAAATGCGACCTGTTTCTCTATTCGAGGAAAAGAGTTCTATGAATTCGCGGTTTTTTTTCATTCTATTGAGGCCATGTTCCGCGAATTCGCAGTTTTACTGGGGAGGGAAAAATATTCACGAGCCGCGAGCATGACCTGTCCTGCGTTCACTGCCCTGTGTTTCACGTTTTTATGGCTTTCCCGGGATATCCCATCATTCCCACTGTGAACAGCTTCATGTGATATCTCGCCGCCTTTCATAGGTAAACAATGTTTCACGGGATATCCCAACAGATGGTAAACATTGCTTAGCGGGATATCCCACCAGCTGGATAACACGTCATCCTTGTGAGTTACTGTACAGAATGAAAACACTCTGCAGTCTCTATTTGTGCAATTAGCTGTCTCACTTTTCCCATTGAAACCATGTCACGGCGTACATTCGTGGATTTTCATTGACATTAGTGGATTATTGCAAACATTCTTGGGATTTGCTTCAACATTTGGGAATTTTGCCTCGCCATTCACAGTTTGTTCCTCGCTATTCGCGAATTTTCACGATTAGGGAACAAATACCCCCTTTTTCCATTGAAACAACGCGCCCCCTTTCGCGGTTTTGCAATTCGCGGAATTTCCCAGGAACATATCCCCCGCGAATAGCGGGTTCCGACGGTATACATTTTTATATATATACATATATATACATACACACACATTTATACAAACATATATACAGAGTCGAGGCTCATGTCAGAGCTTGTATGAGTACTCTGAATGGATCATGACACAACAGGACAAAATGAACAGTAAAGAGAGGGGGCAACACCAACAGCAGAGTTGAAGGCCAAGAATGGGGGAGATGTGGATAGCAATGGGTGTGGGGAGGAATTGGGGACAGGAGAGGATGCATGGTTGCATGGGGTGGACAAGATGGATGCAGAAGGGAACTCTCAGAAGGGAAAACCTGAAATTTGGAGGGTAGAGGGATTGGGGTAGGGTCGGTTAGGATACAACGAGGGAAGAAAACATCATGGTTTTGGATTGCGGACAATCTGAGGCAGTGGTGAACAGCTGTGTTGAAGAAGTTGAGATCCAACCAATTTCGATCTGAGCATTTTTTTGTACGCTGTCCAAGGCCCAAAAAAAGAAGCTTGTACATGTAACGGGTACAATACAATGAAAACTGGGATACATAAATGAATTTTTAACATGAATGACATGAACTTATTCCTTATATAGAGAAACGTGCCTGGCCTTCAATTCAATGCGAACGTATGACGACACCATTTTCTGCCGACAGGTGGCTTGATGAAGGCAATTCCGATTGGTTTGTGAGTGAAGGTACCAAGAGCTAATGTTGTGAAGTGCAAAATGAAGCCTTAATCTCAAAGAAAAGAGTTTAAGGTTTGTACAGGTTGATAAAACTTTGCAGCACAAATGATTCGGTCAGATTCCAAATAGCAGGTGCTTACCTGGCTTCGCAACTCCAGACACCAGGCCGTAACGGTAGTAGATTGTGCGCACGTATCGAACGATTTGGCGGAAATTTGTGAACGTTTTCACGTCGTCCGGGTCTGAGGCAATCTGCCCAAGCACATTCTTGTCATCATATCCAGCTCCAAGGACTGAAACATCCACTCCGTATGTGTGCAGTAACCCAGCACCAGCCTTCACATCGTCAGCAGGCTTACCCGCCAGCACGACAAGCAACGTCTGAGGATGTAACAGGGAAGGGAATTACAGTTTTAACACAAGCACTTTCACAAAAGTTTTCTTTTGCATCAATGGATAAAAGACATTTTAAGCGATTTCTCAATACAATTATGATTTTTTAATGCAATCGACATGGACCTCGCTCCCGAATCCGGAAGTGAAGAGATAATGATGGATCGCTGGTTTGATATGTCAATGCAATCGTGATTTAACATTAAATTTTTATATAATGATATTATGGTATGAATTTGTGATTGGAATGATGAATGATGCTGTTTGCAATGAATGTATAGAGAACGTGCTGGCAATGCCTGACTTTCGAATGAAGGTGGCACAGGAATGTGGAATTTATTGGTTCATCGTTTGCCATTCACAATTTTTTTTCCAACTCATTCACGAACTGGCTGTCCATGCTTGAAGTCAAAACAATTTAATGTTGACATTATTTGCTGCTAACTGGTATCCACACCCAGGTCATACTATCCTCTTCAACTAAGGTATCAAACAAGCCCTGCTGCGCTTGTTTTATTGTTTTTTATTTATTTTTTTATTTATTTGAAGGCTCTTCTGACTAAATAGTTGCATCGGTGTCTCCTATTAGACATGAGGTTAGCAGACCAAATAGATCGAGGCCGCAGACTTGAGCGGGGTATACCTCTCAGGAGAACTGCACTGCAGTTAATACCTGGAAATTAATTTTTAATTGTTAATTTTATAGAATTGTCCCAACCCTGAGTGGGAACATTCGTGGACATACGAGTTTCAGGCCTATCGGCCCTCATCAGCGTGGAGCAGAAGCTCTTCCCTGGAGTGAAATGGTCAAACACAGTTTTTGACCTGCTTTCTCCTGGGAGCAGTTTCTGCTCCATGCTGAAGAGGGCCAACGAGCCCGAAACACGTGTCCGTGAATATTCCCTTTCCAAGGTGCACTGGTCTACAAAGTAAATAATTTCATTCTCTTCCTGGTGAAGTTAGAAAAATAATGAGAATGAAGTCGGACGATGGTAAAAATTTCTTTCATTTTTGAATTAGTCGAGTTTGTAGCAACTGAGGGTGACATACCTTTGGTACGCCAGGCCGTGAGCCCTTCTTTGGCTGAAGTACCTCTTGTCCCACAAAGTTCAGGGCCTTGCCAACATTCCGCAGACCACCGACCTTCTTGATATTATGCACAGCATGAAGCAGCGGATGCTTCTTATCGAATGAATTCAGATAGATGTCACCCATGGGTTTGTCACCCACTTGCACCACCGAGACTTGTGTTGCATCTGGGCCCACATCCACTCCATGAATTGTCGACTTGATAAACCTCTTGATGATGTTAAATTGCTGAGGAGTCACGGAATTGGATCCATCGATCAGGAATACCAAGTCTCTCTCGTTCTCTCCTTTGAAGGAAAAATGGGCAGAGGAAAAAGAAGATGGTGTTTAAATGACACTCTTCACATTGTGTCTCACGAATACATTTCCTCCTTCCACACACAATTAGACGGTGGCAGCACTTGTCATTCTGATGTGATCAAATACATTCCGTAAAGGGTTCAGCATTTGTTTGCAAACACAAACATGGATTTTTCAACAAAACACACCGGTGTGCTCTGCACATACATACCTCCACCATTTATTAAACCCTAACCCTGTTTCCTCCCTTGCATTTTTCACTCTTCTTCACAATGCTTCCACCTTACCCTGCCCAACTTTATCCCTCATTTCATCTTTATTCTCCCTTTTTAAAAAAAATCGAATTTTCTCAATTTTCCTCCTCTTGACCCCTGTTCATCACAGTGAAATATCTGAATCTACCTTTGCCACTAAATCGTCTTTCATTAGAAAAAGAATGTCGGCTTCATTCACACAGCAGTGAGAAATTTCATTTGTGGTGTATAAATTTGCAAAGGATTTGAACAAAACAACTAATCCCACAAATTATTGTTTGCATGGAAATATATACATATAAAGCGCGGCGTTACGCGCGCTGCTTGCGAGCAAGGAGGAAGCGGACAAGCGGTAACTTATAAGCGTCTTTATTTCAGGAGCTCACTCCCACTGTAACACTGGCGCGCTCCAGGCTGCGCGCCCGGTGTATATCATGAGGCCACGCCTACCCCTCGGGCGTGGCCACCGCCCACTTGGTGCGCGGAATGATGTCACCACGCCAGTGGGCTTATGTGTCCGCCACACATACATCTATATACAGTTATACACATACATAAATACATACATATACAGCATATATATATATGATTCATGGGTTCCGCGCATTCGCAATTGATAAAATGCGACCTGTTTCTCTATTCGAGGAAAAGAGTTCAACGAATTCGCGGTTTTTTTCATTCTATTCGACGCCATGTTCCGCGAATTCGCAGTTTTACTGGGGAGGAAAAAAACATTCACGAGCCGCGAGCATGACCTGTCCTGCGTTCACTGCCCTGTGTTTCTTGTTTTTATGGCTTTCCCGGGATATCCCATCATTCCCACTGTGAACAGCTTCATGTGATATCCCGCCGCCTTTCATCGGGAAACAATGTTTCATGGGATATCCCGCCGTTCACAATGTTAACAGCTCCACGTGATTTCCGCCGTTCACAGGTAAACAATGTTTCATGGGATATCCCAACAGATGGTAAACATTGCTTTGCGGGATATCCCACCAGCTGGATAACACGTCATCCCTGCGAGTTACTGTACAGAATGAAAACACTCCGCAGTCTCTATTTGTGCAAATAGCTGTCTCACTTTTCCCATTGAAACCATGTCACGGCGTACATTCGTGGATTTTCATTGACATTAGTGATTATTGCAAACATTCTTGGGATTTGCTTCAACATTTGGGAATTTTGCCTCACCATTCACGGTTTGTTCCTCGTTATTCGCGAATTTTCACGATTACGGAACCAATACCACCTTTTTCCATTGAAACAACGCGCCCCCTTTCGCGGTTTTGCAATTCGCGACATTTCCCAGGAACATATCCCCCGCGAATAGTGGGTTCCGACGGTATACATTTTTATATATATACATATATATACATACACACACATTTATATAAACATATATACAGAGTCGAGGCTCATGTCAGAGCTTGTATGAGTACTCTGAATGGATCATGACACAACAGGACAAAATGAACAGTAAAGAGAGGGGGCAACACCAACAGCAGAGTTGAAGGCCAAGAATGGGGGAGATGTGGATAGCAATGGGTGTGGGGAGGAATGGGGGACAGGAGAGGATGCATGGCTGCATGGGGTGGACAAGATGGATGCAGAAGGGAACTCTCAGAAGGGAAAACCTGAAATTTGGAGGGTAGAGGGATTGGGGTAGGGTCGGGTAGGATACAACGAGGGAAGAAAACATCATGGTTTTGGATTGCGGACAATCTGAGGCAGTGATGAACAGCTGTGTTGAAGAAGTTGAGATCCAAACAATTTCGATCTGAGCATTTTTTTTGTACCCTGTCCAAGGCCCAAAAAAAGAAGCTTGTACATGTAACGGGTACAATACAATGAAAACTGGGATACATAAATGAATTTTTAACATGAATGACATGAACTTATTCCTTATATAGAGAAACGTGCCTGGCCTTCAAATCAATGTGAAAGGATGACGACACCCTTTTCTGCCGAGAGGTGGCAAGCTGGAGGCAATTCCGATTGGTTTGTGAGTGAAGGTACCAAGAGCTAATGTTGTAAAGTGAAACTGACGCCTTAATCTCAAAGAAAAGAGTTTAAGGTTTGTACAGGTTGAGAAAACTTTGCAGCACAATCGATTCCGTCAGATTCCAAATAGCAGGTGCTTACCTGGCTTCGCAACTCCAGACACCAGGCCGTAACGGTAGTAGATTGTGCGCACGTATCGAATGATTTGGCGGAAATTTGTGAACGTTTTCACGTCGTCCGGGTCTGAGGCAATCTGCCCAAGCACATTCTTGTCATCATATCCAGCTCCAAGGACTGAAACATCCACTCCGTATGTGTGCAGTAACCCAGCACCAGCCTTCACATCGTCAGCAGGCTTACCCGCCAGCACGACAAGCAACGTCTGAGGATGTAACAGGGAGGGGAATTACAGTTTTAACACAAGCACTTTCACAAAAGTTTTCTTTTCCATCAATGGATAAAAGACATTTTAAGCGATATATAGTTTTACGGGGTAGCCCGTCGGACAATGCCGTCCAGAACAGCGTTTGTCTGTCCGTATGTCCCCGCAGACCGAAACCAATCAGAGTTAAGGATCTGGTCACATGACAAGGGGACAACATTTCGTAACCATTGCAGTTGCATATTTTACTCAAAGGAAATATAATAATTAATAACCTTCTGTGGGACGTTTTGGGGTCCCAGCAGGTGTCGTAAGGCAGGTAGGAAGTTTCAGAAATTCCTCAATACAATTATGATTTTGAAATGCAATCGACATGGACCTCGCTCCCGAATCCGGAAGTGAAGAGATAATGACGGATCGCTGGTTTGATATGTCAATACAATAGTGAATTAACATTAAATTTTTATATAATGATATTATGGTATGAATTTGTGATTGGAATGATGAATGAATATATAGAGAACGTGCTGGCAATGCCTGACTTTCGACTGAAGGTGGCACAGGAATGTGGAATTTATTGGTTCATTGTTTGCCATCGGCCGATTTTTTTCCAAGTCATTCACGAACTGGCTGTCCATGCTTCAAGTCAAAAAAATGTAATACTTACATGATTTGCTCCTAACTGGTATCCACACCCAGGTCTTTAAGTATGTGACACTTTTATTACACTATCGTTCTTGTTTTATTGTTATTTATTTAAAGGCTCTTCTGACGAAACAGTTGCATCGGTGTCTCCTATTAGACATGACGTTAGCAGACCTAAGAGTTCGAGGCCACAGACTTGAGCGGGGTATACCTCTCAGGAGAACTGCACTGTAGTCAATACCTGGAAAGTCTTTTTTTTTTAATGGTTAATTTTATCGAATTGTCCCAACCCTGAGTGGGAACATTCGTGGACATACGAGTTTCAGGCCTATCGGCCCTCATCAGCGTGGAGCAGAAGCTCTTCCCTGGAGTGAACTGGTCAAACACAGTTTTTGACCTGCTTTCTCCTGGGAGCAGTTTCTGCTCCATGCTGAAGAGGGCCAACGAGCCCGAAACACGTGTCCGTGAATATTCCCTTTCCAAGGTGCACTGGTCTACAAAGCAAACAATTTCATTCTCTTCCTGGTGAACTTAGAAAAACAATGAGAATGAAGTTGGACAATGGCAACAATTTCTTTAATTTATGAATTCGTCGAGTTTGTAGCAACTGAGGGTGACATACCTTTGGTACGCCAGGCCGCGAGCCCTTCTTTGGCTGAAGTACCTCTTGTCCCACAAAGTTCAGGGCCTTGCCAACATTCCGCAGACCACCGACCTTCTTGATATTATGCACAGCATGAAGCAGCGGATGCTTCTTACCGAATGAATTCAGATAGATGTCACCCATGGGTTTGTCACCCACTTGCACCACCGAGACTTGTGTTGCATCTGGGCCCACATCCACTCCACGAATTGTAGACTTGATAAACCTCTTGATGATGTTAAATTGCTGAGGAGTCACGGAATTGGACCCATCGATCAGGAATACCAAGTCTCTCTCGTTCTCTCCTTTGAAGGAAAAATGGGCAGAGGAAAAAGAAGATGGTGTTTAAATGACACTCTTCACATTGTGTCTCACGAATACATTTCCTCCTTCCACACACAATTAGACGGTGGCAGCACTTGTCATTCTGACGTGATCAAATATATTCCACAAAGGGTTCAGCATTTGTTTGCAAACACAAACATGGATTTTTCACCCGAACACACCTGTGTGCTCTGCACATACATGCCTCCACCTTTTAATAAACCCTAACCCTGTTTCCTCCCTTGCATTTTTCACTCTTCTTCACAATGCTTCCACCTTACCCTGCCCAACTTTATAACTCATTTCATCTTTTTCTCCCTTTTTTTTTGAAATCTAATTTTCACAAATTTTTCAATTTTATATATATACACACACATTTATAAATACATATATACAGAGTCGAGGCTCGTGGAAGAGCTTGTATGAGTACTCTGAATGGATCATGACACACCAGGATAAAATGAACAGCAAAGAGCCAAGACGAACAGACCAAGATAAAAGACCAACAGGCAAAGGAAACAAAAGAGCCAAGCAAAACCAACAGCAGAGTTGAAGGCCAAGAATGAGAGAGATGTGGATCGCAATGGGTGTGGGGAGGAATGGGGGGCAGGAGAGGATGCATGGGGTGGACAAGATGGATGCAGAAGGGAACTCTCAGGAGGGAAAACCTGAAATTTGGAGGGTAGAGGGATTGGGGTAGGGTCGGGTAGGAGTCAACGAGGGAAGAAAACATCATGGTTTTGGATTGGGGACAATCTGAGGCAGTGGTGAACAGCTGTGTTGAAGAAGTTGAGATCCAAACCATTTCGATCTGAGCATTTTTTTTGTACACTGTCCAAGGCCCAAAAAAAGAAGCTTGTACATGTAACGGGTAGGGGGAGAGTGGGGTAAGTTGAGCCTTAGGGTAAGTTGAGCCACCCCATGTTTGTTAGAAAGTGAAATATTTGAAGGTGTGAGAGCGCCATCTATACTTTCATAGCAACAGTCTTTCTTCCTGAGTACACATGCAGAGGAATATGAAGCAGGGGTAAGTAAGATCTAATGAAATTTGTATTTTTTTCAGAATTTCCCAAACTTTGAGTTATGGTGTTTTGAGGGTGATAACAATAGAATTAATGGAAGCTTAATGAATTATTGTTTATGTAGTAATGTGAACATGAATGGTGTAGATTATTTACCTGAGAGTATGAATTGTAAATTGAATCAATACTACGTGAAATGAGCATGTTTATATTCAAAGTGGCGCCCGTGGGGTAAGATGATCAATTGGGTCGGGTCAAGTTGAGCCATGGCTCATCTTACCCCATGAACATGTGTGCAAGACAAAGTTACTGCTTTATACGCAAGTTGGAGTTGAAAACTGTCGTTCTTGTAACACCGATACTTGTGTATAGATCTAAATCCTATTCCTAAGAATGATTTATGTAAATATTTTTGCATTAATCACAGGTAAATGGAAAAATGCCTTGGGTTGGGACTATAAAAGGAAGACAGCACGTGGTTGTTCTTCATAATTATTTGAAATACAAACCAGTTCATCAGCATATCTGACTGATAAATCTTGACGATTACATATGTATGAACATTCAGCCAAAGTTTACTGATAATTCATGTGTCTTACTAATAATCAGAACACAATACATGTATAATTGGTTTAGTTCAAACTGTTAAATTTCATTAGATCAATTACATCATGTTACTTTGTAATAGACACGAGGTGCTTCTTACATGTGCGTAAATTTCACACAAGGGCAAGGAGCATTTATCAAGTTTCAATTATTGAACTGAAAAATCTGATCTGAAAAACGTGAACATTTACAGGAAACTACTTTGTCTTGTTTTGCATTGTTAAAGCTATAAGCAACAGCTTTTGCGTGATTGTTAAAAAAATGTGTATTCATTAATACTTCATGCATTCCCAGTTTCAATGGGTTTTCTCAGTGTTTTATCAATAATAAGCTTTTCCAGTGGATCTGGACTTAAACTTTTTGTCTCAAACTTGTTTTATTGCTGTTCTGTCCTGTATTGAGCCGGTGAATTTGATGGGACACAAAACGTTTCATGCTGTTTTTTTTCTTGTGGCTCAACTTACCCACTGGCTCAAGTTACCCCGAACCCATGATCAACTTGCCCCATCATTGGGGCAAAATGAGCCATTAGACAACTTTTTTTTGAAGGCCTCTGCTAATTAATTACATGAAAATGAAATGGTAACATGTGTATGAGGGGAGAAGAAAGTATTTACACCATCATAATCACTATGGCTCTGATGCACAGCACTTTATATTTGATGTCCAGAAGGGCATTACTGAAAAATGGCTCATCTTACCCAACTCTCCCCTACAATACAATGAAAACTGGGATACATAAATGAATTTTTAACATGAATGACATGAACTTATTCCTTTTATAGAGAAACGTGCCTGGCCTTCAAATCAATGTGAAAGGATGACGACACCCTTTTCTGCCGACAGGTGGCTTGATGAAGGCAATTCCGATTGGTTTGTGAGTGAAGGTACCAATAGCTAATGTGGTAAAGTGAAACTGAAGCCTTAATCTCAAAGAAAAGAGTTTAAGGGTTGTACAGGTTGATAAAACGTTTCAGCACAAACGATTCGGTCAGATTCCAAATAGCAGGTGCTTACCTGGCTTCGCAACTCCAGACACCAGGCCGTAACGGTAGTAGATTGTGCGCACGTATTGAATGATTTGGCGGAAATTTGTGAACGTTTTCACGTCGTCTGGGTCTGTGGCAATCTGCCCAAGCACATTCTTGTCATCATATCCAGCTCCCAGGGCGGAAACCTCCACTCCGTATGTGCGCAGCAAATTAATGCTACCTCTCACATCATCAGCCGGCTTACCTGCCAGCACGACAACTAACGTCTAAGGAAGAAGTAGGCAGAACAAGAAACAAATAAATGAGGAAGAGCAGCATGAGTAGAACCCGCTCATGGGAAAAAACAAAATGGTGGTTCCAAAATACGTAGAATACTACAAAAGGTAAATATTGGAGGTTAGGTGAGTTAGATCAAATAATCATAAAGAACTGGAGAGAGCAAAATGATTCCATTTTGGAATTACAAGCTTCCTGATAAATATCTTCACATCTACAATGTATAAATGGTATCATGTGGTGAATATTCAGAGGTGAAGTTAGAAAAACAATGAGAATGAAGTTGGACGATGGTAAAAATTTCTTTCATTTTTGAATTAGTCGAGTTTGTAGCAACTGAGGGTGACATACCTTTGGTACGCCAGGCCGCGAGCCCTTCTTTGGCTGAAGTACCTGTTGTCCCACAAAGTTCAGGGCCTTGCCAACATTCCGCAGACCACCGACCTTCTTGATATTATGCACAGCATGAAGCAGCGGATGCTTCTTATCGAATGAATTCAGATAGATGTCACCCCTGGGGTTGTCACCCACTTGCACCACCGAGACTTGTGTTGCATCTGGGCCCACATCCACTCCACGAATTGTAGACTTGATAAACCTCTTGATGATGTTAAATTGCCGAGGAGTCACGGAATTGGATCCATCGATCAGGAATACCAAGTCTCTCTCGTTCTCTCCTGCCAAAACAATGAAATGAGATGAAGTTCCTCGCCTTCACCTCCAATTCTTCCCATTATCTGATGAATATGATGATGAATGCAGCAAACTGAAAGTACCTTATTTTAAGGTACCGGTACCTTATCAGAGTTGGCAGCAAGTTATTCTCCATCAAGTAATATTTTCTAACGGAACGCCATGATTTTTTATGGAATTCCCCGACATTTTTTTATGGAATTCCATCATTTTGACCAATTTTTCATTGGTCTTCACCGACTTGTAGCATACCTGCCTGCCGTACTCGAGGGTATTTTGAGTCCTAGGGGTCTTTTGGGTCCTTCGGGGTCTTGTGGGTCCGATTCCTCAATACAATTATTATTTTGACTTTTGATCGATACAAAGTTCAAAGCTGCTCCAAATCCTGAAGTAAATACGATCACCAAGATTCGCTGGTTTCATAATATCGCAATAAAATTATGATATTAAATTTCTATTTCTATGAAGTGTTTCGTATCCGCCCTTTCTCGCCGGCAGATTCGTCTGCATTGGTTATGACGTCAGATCGTAAGATCGTCGTTTATATTTGTCACCATCACGAGGGTTTTAACTTTTAACGTATCTTGTTATATTAATGCTATAGTATTAATAATTGTGATTGGAATGAAAATATGGAGAGATTGAGTTGAGAGCAGAATGAACCGGAAGAGGCCGTGGGCCCTCAGCATGCGCATGCGCAAAGAAGCTCTAAGAGTGTACGTAATAAATCGAATGGTTGCTGTTTTCTCGCTGCACGACGGATTTATCAACGTTTGAAGAGCTTGCTTTCTTGCTGTTTTACGCAAAATTATTCGGATAAGCACGTGAGTGTCGTCAGTCAACCTAATTTGAGCATCAACTTGTTGGTTTTCAAACTTGAACGACCTTTTTAATGTCGGCAAGTCAAATGTTTGCAAGTCAAGTCCCAAATCAAAAAAAAAATGCGACTCGAGTCAATAACTCTGTACCTTCCTTACTCTTTACAGAGTATTGGTGCTGATGACGCAGTTTCTTGGCAAAGATTATACTGGGTGGTTTGCCATTGCCTTCCCAGCATTGTTTGGCCTTGTTCTATTATTTTTTCTGCTTCCCCTCAGCTTCCTGCTCATCCTGCCTCCTCTTGACATAACCTGACCCGCTCCTCTCATCTCCCCCTAACCCTGTTCCCCCCCTTATTAAAATAAGTTTTTAATAAGCAATAAGTTTTCAATTCAATAAGCAATAAAAAAAAACAATAAGCAATAAGCCGACTAAGTCGCCAGAGGCATAAAAAGGTGCAAAAACGGATCCTCTCAACAACCGACCAATTAGCTTACTTCCAGTCATCAGCAAGGTCATGGTATTAATCATCACAGTTGACATATCATTCCTTTTCTCCAACAACCTCATCTCAGATCATCGATTTGGATTCCGATGAGGTCACTCGACCTTGGACATGCTGCTTCTACTCACACAACAATGCACAGAGGCCCTCAATATCAGACATGACATCTGGGCCATCTCTCTGGACATATGTCATGCTCTTGATACAATCTGGCATCCGCCAAACTCTGCGCCTATGGCATCCAAGGCCAACTCCACACATGGCTTACTGACTTCTACTCTCATAGTCAAAGTGTGGCTCTCAACGGAATACTTTCATCTCCTCTCCCTGTCAAGGCTGAAGTGCCCCAATGCAGTGTCTGGGCCAGTCATATTCCTGATCTTTATTAACGATCTCTTTGATTCTCTGGAAAATCGTCTTTATTTATTTACTAATGACTCCACGCTCCATCTTCTGCTATGACATCCCCCATCCTTCAGACAGGCAGGTTGGAGCCTCTTCCCTCTCTTAAGACCTTGGGAAAAAAAATCACAAGCTGGTCAAACAATTGGAACCAACTTCCACATTCTCTTTAATCTCATTCTCCCCTCCAGGGAGGTCTTCAAGACGACTGTTCACCACCATCTTAAATCATCCCCAATCCAAAACCATGATATTTTCTACCCCAGTTAACCCCTCCACCTGCCAACTCCCCCCTACCTCAAAAGTCCACCTCCTTCCAAATTTCCAGTTTGGCCATCCTGAGAGCTTCCTTCTATATCCATCTTGTCCACCCATGTGTCCTTTCCTACCACCCATTACTCCCCACATCCATTTTTTGTGCAAGTCTCCCTCAATTTGTCCTTCAACACTGCTGTTGGTGCCCACCCTCTCTCTCTCTCTCTCTCACTCTCTCTCTCTCTCTCGCTCGCGCCCCCTGCTGGCCGTTTCGTGTGTTGGGCGTGGCAAGATGGCGCGTGCTCGTGCTTGTGTGTTGTAGCTCCTGGCTCGTGTTGTTTTTCATCCTCTCCCCACCAACCTTTTTACCTTTCCCCTCCCTTTGGTTTTTCCTTTTGTACTCTTGTCGTGTATGTTGACCTTTTTCCTCCCTTCCTGCTTCGTTACCACCTGTCCCTCGTTTTTTTCTCCTCCTTCGAGACAGAGAGAGGGAGAGCCAGCACGGTAAGGGTTTGTTTGAACCACGTTTTTTCCTAACGTGGTTTAAACCGTGCTTTCGTTTCTAGTTACTTAATATATATATATTTTTTTCTATTCTTTTTTTTTTGGGGATTATACAAATCTATTTGCTTTCACTTCGTTTCTCCTTTGACGATATGGCTAATAGGAGTAGCCAAAGGCCTGCCGATCGTGTTACCGATGAGGGTTTATCGCGTAAGCACGGGCTGTGCCTTGTCCCACCGGAGGGAGTTGAAATGGATGACATTTTGCTTGCGATTGGGGATTTGATCGACGTGAGTAACATTCGTGCCGCGTCTCGTATGAATCACAAAATTGTGGTTTTTGTTTCGCAAATAAGTCTGGCCGATATTGTTGTGCAGAACGGTTTGACCTTGGGAAACGATCTGTTTGTTCCTGTGTCGTCGATGGACACGCCGGCAGTTAAAGTCATTCTGAGCAATGTTCCGCCTTTCCTAGGTAACGAGGAAATCCTACACAAGCTAGGTGAGTTTGGCACTGTCGTCTCTCGAATCATTAGGGTTCCTCTACGTACGAGAAACGGCAGGTTGAAGCACGTACAATCGTTTAGACGTTTTTGTTTTGTTGTTCTAAAAGACGCAGCGAAGCAGTTGAACACCTCCCACACCTTTAAAGTAGGCGAGCATGAATATAGAATCTTCATGGCGACCGAGACCTTGATCTGCTACGGATGTGGAGCACACGGACACACTAAGCAGTATTGCCCAGACGCCAAGAAGACGTACGCTACAGCAGCTGGGTCGGCCCCCCCTGTAACTGATGCAGTGCCCCCCGTTCATGAGCCTGGTGGAGTACAGACGCCCACACCAGAAGACCAGGGTGTGGAAAGTGGTGGCGGTGTTGCTGAGGTTAGTGCAGCAGGGGTGCACCCAGTCGATGAGGACAAGAGGCTGCAACCTCAAGAGAATATGGTCTTTGAGGAGGTATTGATGAAAGGCACCGAGGCTAAGAGGAACCTAAAACGTACCTTTTTGAGCGCCGAGGTGGAAGACAAAGGTAGCAAAGTGATACTCGTACAAACAAACAGTATCTCAGACTATCCTGATGATTCTCAGCAAGCTGGGCAGGGTGGTGACGAAACAGAGGAGAGTAGGACTTCACCCCTTGCTCTTGTTGAAGAAAATCAATGCAGCAGTATTGGTTGTGATGATGGCACCATTGTCCCTTGTGACAACGAGCAGTCCCAGGGCCTGAGTGACAACGGTTGTTGCTCACATCCGGTTGAAACGACCAAGGATGATGGTCCAAGCAGACCTATAATAGGCAGCAGTGGTGGCACAGATGTGCCCCTTGTGATGCAACAAGAAGACTGCAGTGGTGATGACACAGAAGGTGTGCCTGCTCCTGACACACAACAAAGGAGTTTCAACGTTGATGTGGTTAGGGAGCTGGATGAGGAAGCTCAAAGCCTTGTGTCTGTGAATGATCATCAGGGAGAAGAACAGATGGAAGCGACAAAGGAAAACGTCATCAGTTTCCTAAACGAGACGTTTAGGCAACGCTACGTTGTGATCAAAGACCATTTTCCCGATGTGAAAACTTTCATCAGGGCTGCAAGACCCCTCCTGCAAAGAAATGACCCAATGGAAATCTCGGAGGCCCAATTTCAGCGTCTTCGGAAAGCGGTCACAAAGGCGAATAAGGAATTGCAGGCGGAGGGTGAGTTACCTTTGTAAATGGCTTTGCGAAAGATATGTATCGCATCCCTGAATATCAATGGGGGTTGTACCCCCTTACGAAAAATTCAGACAATTCAGGCGATGGAGAGGGTGAAAGCCGACATCATCCTGATACAGGAGACTCATGCTACGAACACCCTGGTTGCTGAATGGGGAAAACTTTATCGAGGGCAGTGGTGGCTGAGTGGGTTTACCACACCCAAAGCTGGTGTTGCCATCGCCTTGAGTGATAGAATCCCTGCTCGGAAGATTGTCTTTAAGGAAATTTATAAGGGACATCTGATAGCGGTGGATTTCTATTGCAACACGCAAAGGATCATCATTGTGAACGTATATGCACCGAGTGAGCCCATGGAAAGAAGAGTGTTCTTTTCCACTCTGCATGACTTTGTAAAAGGACTGGATACAACCGCTTTCATCTGTGTTGCTGGTGATTTCAATTGCACTATCAATCCTTCCGTAGACAGGACCGGTCATGAACCCCATCCAGCTTCTATGAGGATTTTGGAGAACATCATCAAAAATCAGCATTTGAAAGATGTTTGGAGGTTGCAACACCCAACTTCACGGTGCTATACGTGGTGCAGATGCCATGATGGGAGGATATCAATGGCAAGGCTAGACAGATTCTACGTGAATAAGCCAATGCTAAATGTGATGGCCACAACCCAGATACTCCCAACTGGTTTCACAGACCATTACCTGGTTTCAATGGGTTTTAATTTGCCTCTGACCTCAGGGGGTAGTGCGTATTGGTCACTTAATACCCACCTGCTGAATGATATGAGATTCAAAGAGGCTTTTCGAGCCGTGTGGGAAAGAATTCGGTCCTCCAAATTTGAACATGCTAACCTTCGACTGTGGTGGGACCTCGCAAAGGGTCAGGTCAAATCGTTCTGTCAACAATATAGTCTTTATGCCACTAAATTGCAAAATCTCTCGATTGATTCATTAAAGGCTGAAATTGCAGCCCTGGAGGAAAACATTAATACGGCTGGGAAAGACACTACAGGTGACCGGCTGCTATGGACTAAAAAGGCAATGTTGACTGAACTGGTACGGCAGCGAGCAATGGGCACCCTGGTACGCATGAGAATGAGTTATTTAACGTTGGATATGCCAAATAAGGCCTTGTTTGGTTTGGAGAACTCTGTTAAAAAATCACAACAGATTCATGGGCTACGTGCTGCTAATGGGCCAATAGTGACCTCCCAACAGGAGATTAAGTCTGTTTTGAAGGTTTTTTATACAAACTTGTACTCCCCCCAGAGCATAAGTAATGAGACCTTGCAGGAGCTGACTACCGGGCTTCCAAGACTTGAGGAAGACCAGCAACGCACATTGAACATGTCAGTTTCGGCTGCTGAACTTGAAACTGCTATGCGGAGCTTGAAGGATGGTAAAGCCTCTGGGATTGATGGTTTGCCCGGAGAGTTCTATAAGACTTTTTGGAAACTTGTGGGACCTGACCTGCTTGAGGTATTTGATGAATGCCTTCATGTTGGAGAGCTTCCCCTGTCCTGCAGAAGAGCAGTCATTTGCCTGTTGCCAAAGGCTGGGGACACTCAACTAGTCGAGAACTGGCGGCCTGTCTCATTGCTGTGTGCGGATTACAAGCTTTTGTCGAAGGCCTTAGCAAACCGTTTGGGAACTGTGATCAGCTCTATTGTGCACCCTGACCAGACCTACTGTGTACCAGGAAGGTCAATTTATGACAATATTTTTCTGATAAGGGATATTATTTCTTGTAATAAGTACGTGCGTGCCAGTTTTGGGTTGTTGTTTCTTGACCAAACAAAGGCTTTTGATCGTGTTGATCATACATATTTGTTTTCTGTTCTGGAGCGGATGGGTTTTGGCGAAACTTTCATTTCCTATGTCAAGCTGTTATACACTAACACCTTCTGCATGATGAAAGTAAACAACAGTTTATGTCCCCCTTTTCCTTTCCGTCGGGGTATCCGTCAAGGGTGTCCCCTTTCTGGACTTCTGTATATAATTGCCCTTGAACCACTCTTAGCATCCATCAGGCAGCGAATAACTCAGGATGTGGGAGCCGTTTTTGGTTCAAGATTTGTGGTCACAGCTTATGCTGATGATGTATGTGTTCTGATTAAGGGCCCAAGTAGTGTTGCTGCGGTGCAGCGTTGCTTTAAAGACTACTCTGCGGCCTCTTCCGCCGAAGTAAATTGGGGCAAGAGTGTAGCCTTATGGTGCGGTTCAGATAACCTTTCTTTAACACTGCCACCGTCACTCCCACATAATCTAGAGTGGAAAACAGATGGAGTCAAATATCTTGGTGTCTATCTCGGCAACCAGGAAGTAGAAACGAAGAACTGGGAAGGAATGATTGAACAAATTACACACCGGTTGAAACGATGGGAAGGACTGCTGCGATCTCTTTCTTATAAAGGCCGCTCTCTTGTTATAAATAACTTGATAGCAGCAAGATTATGGCATAAACTAATTGCCTTGCAGCCACCCAAGGAGTTGATACCAGCCATCCAGCGGGTCTTGGTTAATTTCTTTTGGAATGGATACCACTGGCTTCGGCCGCAAATACTGTACCATCCTCGGAAGGAGGGTGGACATGGAATTGTGGAGGTGTCCACCCGGCTTATGGCTTTTCGCCTACAGTCTGTGCAACGTCTGTTGTATGCTGAAGAGCTGCCCTGGCGCTCATTTGCGTTTTTCTTGTTGCAACAAGCGGGAGGCCTGTGTTATGATAGGCACTTGTTCCTGGTGAACCTTGACCGTGTCAGCTTAGTTTCAATCCCAACTTTTTATCAGGGTTTGCTGAGAGTTTGGAAAGGTTTTGGGGTTCATCGTTGCCTTGAGGCTTATAATTGCCGGATGTTTATCCAAGAGCCTATTTTCTATAACGGTTTTTTTCCATGCATTCCTCATAGTCCGACTTTGATTAGGAAATTTACTCAAGGAGGAATTGGCAAAGTTTGTGACCTGAGGGATACATCTGGGACAAAATGGATGTCTGCTGGCAGGGTGGCGGCCATTCTTGGTTTAAGATCCGTGCGTATTGTCAGCCAAATTATACGCATCGTCAAGAGGAAGTTTAAGGAGTTAAATATTGGCTGGGAAGGTATAAACAATGTCGAGGATGTTCGGCTGTCTTTCCCTGAAATTAAGGTGCTCCCAGCTCTCCAGTCGAATGGTGAACTTGTCTCTCCTTTTCATTTGGCAACAAAGGCTGGTATTCACAAGCTCCTTCGAGAAAACCAAGCATCACCCTTCTCCGGAGTAACAAGAGTGGCCTTGTGGTCCGAAAGGTTAGGGCCAGGGTCTCCTGCCACGCCACTGTGGCCTAATATGTACAAATTACCTATTTACGGGTTCCTCGCAGATATCCAGTGGAGACTAGCACATTGGGCTCTCCCTACGAACACCTTTGTTCATCACCTTGACAGCTCAGTGCCAGTAGCATGCCCCTTCTGTGTACAGAAGGAGGATCTCTTTCATGCCTATGTGAAATGCGAAAGACTAATACCTCTTTTCTTGATTCTCACACACCTTTTTGATCAGTTGTCTTTTCCTTTTACTTCACATTCTTTTATTTTTGGTGTATCTTTCAGACCCTCCTGCAAGGACTCTGGTGTCCTCCTAAACTTCTTAGCTGCTGTAGCAAAATACTCAATATATAAATCGAGGAAAATTAAAATTGATAATGGGCATGGGTTCGATGTTGTACCTATGTTTAAAGGGCTGGTGTCTGCAAGAATAAGGTTAGAGTTTGATTATTATGTGGCGAATGAAAATGTCAAACTCTTTGAATGCAAATGGTGTATCAATGAAGCCTTATGTGTTGTGAATGAATCGAATTTGTGCTTTTCTTTTTAACATTAAGAACTGTTGTTTTTTTCTATTTTTTTCTCTCCTGTAAAAATGTAACTTGACCTGGTGTGTTTTTTTGTGAAATAAATGGTGTTGCAAATTCAATTCAATTCTCTCTCTCTCTCTCTCTCTCTCTCTCTCTCTCTCTCTCTCTCTCTCTCTCTCTCTCTCTCTCTCTCTCTCTCTCTCTCTCTCTCTCTCTGTGTAGTATCTGTTCTTATCAGTTTAATAGCTGATAAGTCCCGCAATTTTAAGACCTCTATTAAATGGATTTTTGGGATCGGGAGTTGGATCAGGGGCTTGCTCCGTCCGCTCCACGCATTGACCCGGTATTGCAGTACCTCTCTCTCTCTCTCACTCTCTCACTCACTCTCTCACTCTCTCACTCTCTCACACTCTCTCTCTCTCTCTCTCACTCTCTCTCTCTCTCTCTCTCTCTCTCTCACTCTCTCACTCTCTCACTCTCTCTCTCTGCTGTTCCTTTTGCCCTGTTGCGTACTAATCCATTCAGTGTTCTCACTCTTCCACGAGCTTCGACTCTGCATAACAAAAAACAAGACCGAAAGTCGAACAGCGGCGTAGCTGGGTATATATGACCTGGGTGGAGATACCAGTTAGCAAATAATGTAAATATTAAATTATTTTGAAGTACTCCAAATCTCCAAGCTGTCGGTCATCATGGAAGTGAAGAGATTGCATTGAGACCCTGGTTTATTCTATATGTTGGTCAGTTAGTCAACACCATCCCCACACACCACTGTGAGTGTTGCGGAATGAGGTGTTTTACAGCGGCCGGAGTGCAAATCCTGCCACCAACCTCCTTGAGAGAGGACCCAGTGAGTTGGTACTCATTTTGCCGACCTATGAGGGATGACAGGCTGAGTCCACCCCACCTGGTGTTAATTCAACAGCTGAATGGGATTCTGAACTCAGGACCCTAGGATCCCAAGCCCTCCACCCTAACCGTTAAGCCAACACCAGGCTTAGGGTGGTTGGAGGCAGTCATAAGAAATGCTTCAATGTTTGAAGAGCCTTTAATCAAAGTTTTAATTATATATGATTTGGGGGGCATGCATCCCCCCTCTCCCTGTCATATATCATCACCCTGTTGTCATAATTTCAGTTCCCCATCAGTTATCACACAATCATCAAGTGTGATAATTTGCCCCAACCAGGTGTATGACGTAATATATGAACGTTCCCTAAAGGGTGTTGAAAGAAACATAACTGGCAAAGCCAAATGGCATTATATTCTACCTTTCAGAAGCGAAATTGTCGGCTATAAAACTCACCCAATATGTAGGATAAATATGTGAGGGACATACATACATACGGAGAGACAAACGCTGTAAACACAGGAGCCAAACATCTACGCCAGAAAAAAAATATTTTGTTTAATCACGAATTTGTCAGTTCTGGAAGCCTTTTTGCGAGTTTGAAGAAGAGGAAGAAGCGCTAATGTATGGTTTATTCACACAGCAGTTTGAACGGGAACATTTATTATTCTACGACAGTATAAATCCTTTTAAGGACACAGAACGAGCATACAAAATTATATATACAGTAGTGATATTTTGTGAAGAAATAGAAAAATATATAACACTACACAGGAACCCACAAACAACAACAACCACAGCCACGCCAACAATCGAGTGTTATAAAAAATCCTTATTTTCATGTTTCACGTGTTTGTTTGTGTTTCACACTAAATGAAAACGTAAAGGTAGAGCATGCCGATTGTTATGCATGACAGGTTCAACGATATGTCCGGCCTGAAGGGCAGAGGAATCAAAATGGCGTCGTACCACCGTAATGACATCACATCACCCCTGTCATGTGACCAGATCCTGAGCTCTGGTTGGTGTACATTTGAGGGGACATACATACATACATACATACATACATACATACATACAGACAGACAAACACTGTTCTAGACAGCTTTGCCCCATGGGCTATGCCGTAAAAACAATACGCATGCACGTTATGAGGCAAAGAGCTTCTTGCAGTTGTATTAAGCAAAGTTTCCTTTTTCATCAGCGTCAGTGAAATCAAATATAACCTGGCTCACCTGGCTTTTTCATTCCAGAAACCAACTGGTAGCGGTAATACATCGTTGGCACGAATTGAAGTATTTGATGGAAGTGTGTGAAGATGTGAACAAACGCAGGAGCCGAAGCCATTTGAAGCAGCACGGTGTTGTCATTGTACCCAGCTCCTAGGACTGAGATTTTAACTCCAATTGACTTCAATGATTGCACACCAGCGTTCACATTATCTGCTGGTTTTCCTGCTAGTACAAGGACAACAACCTGCAAGAAGACAAAGAGAGACTTGTTAGGATTTCGAGACAATAATCAAGACAAGAGAGACTTGTTAGGACTTCGAGACAATAATCAAGACAAGAGAGACTTGTTAGGACCTCGAGACAATAATCATGCTCGTCCTTCAAGGACCGTGCTCATGACGGAAGTCGGAGCCGACACTTGAAGCGTGCGCATCGGTAGAATCGGTCCCTGGATATCAAGGACATCAAATGGCAACGTTGAATGACCAAAAGGTGGATGATTAATCTGAGCAAGGAGTTCCGTGTCGTGAACCTTTTTCTGAGAATAGCTAGAGACAAGTCAACTATGACTACTACTTCAACAGCATTTCTTAGCAGGAGTGAGGATAGTGGAAGAGAAAGGAAGATCTGACAGTGGGACAAACAACAAAAGAAGAGCCAGGTAGAACGATAACGTGGGTCTTTCATTTCAAACTTCAAATCTGACCTTAACTCCTTTTCCAATTTGCATCAGCATGTTAATGAGTATAAAAAGTTGGGCAAATTAAAAAGAAAATAGGTCACAATGGCCTAATTAGTGAAAATAGGCCAAATATCAGATCAGGTTAATAGGTGAGCATGACATATTTTGCAAATATGCTTGTGGGACACAGAAAACAGCAGCATCACCTATATGTGAATATGTAAGCCTTTGCCAAATTAGGAAAATATCTCACGATGATCTAATTGAAAATAGGCTTCTTCAGAAAACATCGACAGACGTGAAAAACCCTACGCTTATTGAATGTAAGGTTTTCCCTGAAAGGCGCCAATAGGAAAAGGCTTC
Source organism: Myxine glutinosa (assembly GCF_964187855.1). NCBI lineage: Eukaryota > Metazoa > Chordata > Myxini > Myxiniformes > Myxinidae > Myxine > Myxine glutinosa. The sequence goes on from NC_136265.1 coordinate 32,300,984, forward strand.
ATTAAAGGTCAAGGTCAAAATGTATAGACAGGTGCACAACTTCAGGCGGGTGCGTATCTACCTTCGTACCAAATTTGGTGTTTGGAGCCTAAGTCATTCAGGGCAGTATTGGACCAACAAATAATATTAATACCTGGAATAATAACAGTCTTTCAATTGGAAAAGGAATGTCCTAATACCAATAGCAACTAGAATACGTCACTTGGTAGAGCGCATACCTCTGCCAGGCTGAACAGTTTATGTTTTGTATCCCACTGATAGGCCGGATTTAGATTTGGACCTGAACCAAAATCTAATCGGATTGTTCTTGTCACCTAACCAACTCATCCACCAAGTTTTGTCATATCGTTTTATGCCCGATCACTCAATGGTGAAGAATCACTTGGGATTTAAAAAATTATCGGATTCGGATCTTCACCAAAATCTAATCAATTTGTCCGTGTCACACACCCAACCTGTCCACTAAGTTTTGTACAAATCCATCCACAACGTTTTGAGATATCGTGATATATATCGTGATATATATCGGTTGTCGCCGCATCTATCAATGGTGAAGATTCAATTAAAGAGTGTTTTTAAATTATCGTATCCGGACCCGGATCTTCACCAGAATCGAATCAATTTGTCCGTGTCACACACCCAACATGTCCACTAAGTTTTGTACAAATCCATCCACAACGTTTTGAGATATCGTGATATATATTGTGATATATATCGGTTGTCGCCGCATCTATCAATGGTGAAGAATCAATTAAAGAGGTTTTTTAAATTCTCGTATCCGGACCTGGATCTTCACCAGAATCGAATCAATTTGTCCATGTCACACACCCAACCTGTCCACTAAGTTTTGTACAAATCCATCCACAACGTTTTGAGATATCGTGATATATATCGTGATATATATCGGTTGTCGCCACATCTATCAATGGTGAAGAATCAACTAAAGAGGTTTTTTTAATTCTCGTATCCGGACCTGGATCTTCACCAGAATCGAATCAATTTGTCCTTGTCAGACACCCAACCTGTCCACCAATTTTCGTCCAAATCCATCCACAACCTTTTGAGACATGCTCACAGCCAGACATGGGTAAAAACATAACCTCGTTCCACCTTCATTGGCGGAGGTAATAAAGCCACCTTACCTTTTTGATTCCAGCCCTCGCTCCTTTATTTGGTTGAAACACTTGTTTTGTCACAAAATTCAGGGCCATCCCCACATTTCGTGCACCGTCGATCTTGTTTATTTTCGCCACAGCCTTCAGCAGTTGCTTCTTGTCGTTAAATGAGTTCAGGAAGATTGCATCTTTTGGGGTGCCGCCCACTTGAACCACCGAAACACGGGTGGCACTCGGTCCCACATCCAGGCCATTTATGGACAACGTCAGGAAGTTCTTGATCATGGAGAAGTGCCTTTGACTGACGGAGGTAGAGCCATCCACAAGGAACACCAAATCTGTTCCCCTTGTCTCTGCATGAACGCCATATTGTGAGAGAGGTGAGAGAGAGGGAGGGAGAGAGAGGCAGAGAGAGAGAGAGAGAGAGAGGCAGAAGGCATTCATTTTCTTACATCACGCGTCACATGGAAAAATCCAAAGCAATAGCTCAATACTAAATCAACCTCATGTAAATGTTTTGACGATTCTATAAACTAGATTAAAAGTGTATTGTCATCTTATCTTATGTATATTGTATAACTACAGTCACGTGAAAAAGTAAGTACACCCCATGTAAAGTTTTGATTTTTTCAACATATTTCAACATACAGCTATTTGATCTTCATTTCAACAATATTGAAAGATAAAGGTGATATAACATAACAAATATCATGAAACATTTACATTTTGTAGTCCATTGTATAATTTAAATAAACATAAATGCAAATTTCGCATGTGGAAAAAGTAAGTACTTAACCTTTTGGCAAAAATTTAGTTTGTTCTTCTGCTGAAAATACATGCATTGTTATTGTGTATAATATTCTAAAGATATCACCTTCTGTGGAATGTTTTAGGGTTCCAGCGAGTGTCGAAAGGTAGGTAGGAGGTTTCAGAAATTCCTCAATATAATTATGATTTTTAAATGGATCGACATGGACCTCACTCCCGAATTAGGAAGTGAACAGATGATGACGGTTCGCTGGTTTGATAATATCTCAATGCAATCGTGATTGAACATGATATTTTGATATATTAATACCATACATAGTATTAATTTGTCATTGGATTGATGAATGACACAGTTTGGAATAAAAAATATAGAGAACGTGCTGTCAATGACTGACGTTCGACTAAACATGGCACAGGAATGTATAATTTATTGGTTCATCGTTCGCCTTTTATTTTACCCAAGTCATTCACGAATCGACTGTCAATGCCTGAAATCAAAAAATTTAACACTTAAAAATAATTTGCTTATTTGCTAACTGGTATCCCCACTCAGGTCATACTATCCTCTTCAACTAAAGTATCAAACAGGCCCGGCTACGCTGTTGTTAAACTATCGGTCTTGCTTTTTTTTTTTGAATGCCACTCACCCGCTAGAGATGCTCGACAAATCTACATGTAATGGAGCAAGTGTATATATGTATAATCTACTCCAGGGTGGATCCAATATTTTTTGAAAGGGGGTTTCCAGAAATGAAGGGAACCGGATACATACTCACCTAGATGCTGTGAGCGCAAAGCCATTAAGCCATGGAGTCTGGGGCCCACTTAAGGGGCCTGGAAGTTTTGGCATTTTCGTTGCTCTCGGGTTCACTAAGCATCTTCTGACCACATTGGCTACATGTTGGGACGGGCTAACGTCCTTTGTTTAACCTTTGTTTGATGGTAACCTTTGTTTCGATTGTAAAATATATTTTATTTATCTTTTCGTTATTCATTTTGACATTATTGAGACGGAACCTGTAACTTTGTCAACTTAAAGTGACAGACACCACTTACTCAACTAGACGGTATTCATAGAATACTTACCCTGCGCAGTCAACTTGGTGCGAGCCAACTTTGATCCAATATGGCTGCCAGACCACGTGAGCGATGACATCATAAATTTATATTCTCTAATATAATTGTTGCATAGATCACGCTGAATAAATTTCAAACTGATCAGACTAAGCGTTGTCCCTGTCGAATTATGACGTCATAATTATGGCACCAATGACGTCATCGTTAACAACACCTATTCCCTATATGGAGTTCTTTACAATGAGCCACGTTTCAATTTCTTCCATTGAATGGTTTTAGAGACATAGAGGTGCAACGTTTTTTGGTTTTTCGAAGATGGCGCCTGTACCACATGACCTAAGATGTCTTGATTGTCATTAAAATACTCCACAGGAGGAGTTGCTCCTATGGTGAAAATTTCGTGTCCATCAGACTAACAGTTGTAGAAGAATTTTTTTTCATACTGATCAGATCAAGCGCTGTACTTGTCAAATTATGATGTCATAATGAAGGCACCGATGACATCATCATCAACATTATCTTATTCCCCATGGGGAGTACTTGACAATGAGCCATGTTTTAATTTTTTCCATTCTGCACTTTGGGAGATATAGAGGTGTAACATTTTTCCAAGATGGCGTCTGTACCACGTGACCGATGACGTCATAATTATGAATAAAAAAATTCGACAGGCGGAGGCACTCCTTTGGTAAAATTTCGTGTCAATCGGACCAACAGTTGCCGAAAAAATTAATTTTAAAAATGCAGACACGTAACGGACATACGCCACACGTACACAACCGAATGCCTAACCCTGCTTTTTTTGCTTCGTGAGTGCAGGATAATAATCATTTCATAATTTACTCCAAAACAAAACATGTTTATTGTAGTAGTTAAATCGTAGTATCTGAATTTGTTCAGGAACTCAAAAGATGAATTGTTCATGAATATTCATGGTAACGAGAACTTATGTCGCAATCGGGAACAGTTCACCCTTAATATTGTGTATGTTCGTGAATATATGGCAATCAGTTCTTGTTACATTTTCCATGTATATATTTTACACACGAGCGAAGAACCCATTCCGAGCCTCGCACCAAGCTTAACGGTTGATCAGTTCTTAAGCGCCATGGCGGCACATGGTGTAGCAGTGCAAATGTTTGTTTTTTTGGGGTTTATTATTGACAATGAGTAGAACGACGAGTTTTCAAGTCATCCCAACAGGCACGTTGAATGTGTACTCAAAGGTGAGTGACATCAGAGGCAGCTAAACTAGGCCATTAAAAATATATATATATATTACTGTAAAACGTAAAGAGATGTATGACGTGCTGAGGTACAGACAGTAAAGGCCATTAATTACGTGGTTCCCAATTGGCGGTGTGGGGTCATTTATCGCTGACCTTTGCCGGCCCATGGTGAGAAAAAGGTGAAGAACCACTGTAGTCGACACCATTTATTGTCACCCAAATTTGAAGCATTGTTGCTGATTTGAAGTATTGCTGTACTTATCACATACACAACATCACGTATCCTCCACCTCATATTTACCATTCCTCGACTCCTCGTTAACGAGATTGCTCAACATGAATCCATCATTTTTTGATACTAATTTCAACTTGTCAAGCCGACTGCTGTTCCACTCCTTGGCATCTTCATACACTCATCCAAAGTTATTGTCCCCCGTCGCACCGCGGAGCGAAAGGGGGACTATGGTTTTCCCCTCCGTCCGTCCGTGCGTGCGTGCGGGCGAGCGTGCGTGCGTGCATAAGTGCGTGCATAAGTGAAGGACCGCATTCGAATTTGGTGTGTGGGTGCAACCCACGTCAAAATCCAAGATGGCCGCCACCATGTATGTCTGATGCCATGTATGTCTGAACCTTGTGAGCGGAATATCTTGAAAAATAAGCGAAGTACCAACTTCTAATCTGGTGTGTGGGTGGATCTATGCATAAGGAAGAACGCTGTTGAAAATTGGGTCGCCACGTTAAAATCCAAGATGGCCACCTCCATGTATGTCTGAACCTTGTGAGCGAAATATCATATCATAGCATGTTTTCTGCGTCTTCCACTTTGTCAACTCACATCACTTCCCCGAAGGGGGACCTAGGCGTAACGCTTGTTTTTCTCAAACATTTCTCATATACCTCATCAATGGAACTCTATTGCCATTTTCTCCATCATCGGATCTCCATTGTTTGTTTTCAAATGAAAAGTGTATTCCCATTGGTCTCTACTAATCTGATCTTATTTCAAAACTTCACTTAGTTGTTTAAATTTAAGTTTTTCTTTTTTTCCTTGAAATCACCCTAAAGCAACATGTGGCAGACAATAAAATGCTGCTTAGAAAAATGGCAGTGCTGTTCTCACACCCTTAAAGGAGAGAAATAATAATAATTCAATGCCAGTATAAATTTACGAGACTTTTGGAGACTTTTAGGATCATAATTATCATGGAAACAATAAAAGGACAGGGAGGAGTGTGTGGAGTTCACCCCAGGGCTCATCCTCTTGACAATGACTCAAAGTCAGGTAATAAAAAAAGTCAGGTTTAAAGTTTGGGTCAGGTCAGTGTTTTTGGACTGCCACTGGTAATGTGTAACCCAGTGCTACCTACCGCATGGTCGGGTTGTCGGCGACTAAACCGACACCCCTCTGGCTTTGCTATTGGGGAGGTTAACTGACACCCTGCCAGGACTAAAAACACACCTGGCAAAGGGCGGATGAACTCCTGAAGGGGGTTGTCGGCCATCCAGTAAGGAGATGGTGTCGCCTAAAAAACACCCAACCGGATTTTACCGGTTCAAGTCATACCAAAGATTTTAAAAATGGTACGTGCTGCTTTCTCGCTTGAAAAGAATAGAGCACGGACAATCCCCATTGGTTGGCATCCATTGGGAGAAGGAAATTCCTCTTGAGGAAATGCCCCATTGAGTGCGGTGAGAAAAGTGGCGCCATTGCTATGACGTCGCTGGTACCCAGAGTACCCCGGAAGTGACGGCAGTAACGGCATTTCCCCCAAGATCAGTGGCTGTGTTAAGTGTTTGTGTACTCAATATGTGCATGTGTGTTTGAGTGTGTGTGTGTGTGTGTGCGTGTGTGTGTGTGTGTGTTTGTGTGTGTGTGTGTGTGTGTGTGTGTTTGAGTGAGTGTGAGTGTGGTGTTTTTATAGCGGTGTTTTTATCATTGCATTGGGAGGAACGGAGGGGGATGCAAGTTCTCTATGTAAATGTGTATTGTGTAGCGCCTCCTCCAGGTGGCAGAGGGTATTACAAGTCCAAACCCTTTACAGTACAGTATTCCTGTCCCTACTTTTCCAGGGCAGTGAGGTGTTTGGAATTATAAACAGTAGGCATGTTTTTGCTTCATGCATGTAACACGGATTATTCTTGTTTTATTTTTGGGAGCTATTAAGGAAGCTGTCAGTTGCCTCGATACACCACCCAAATAAAGATATGCCTCAGAAGAACTGTTGCATGCTTGGAACAAGATCGCCCATCGGGCAGGTATACTGTGCTAGACTTTTGCTTCATAGATAAATATTTGTCAGTTGAAAAGTATATCATATTATTTTAGATTTTCTGTCATGCAGAACAAACAGAGGCATTTCAGAAAACAGAAAGCCATGAATCACCTAGCAACAGAGCTCTAACCTTGAGAAAGACAAACAATTAGAGATCACTGCAGACAGAAGGGAAGGCTTGCAGATTGTTTTTGGTTTCTTGTTTGGATAAAATCAAACAGAAAACAGACATACCTTTGCCTCCCGTGAAAAAGCCCCCCGTAGAACCTTGAATCCCTAAAAAAGAAGAGAGCAATGTGCATTAACAATTTATACAAAGAATTGCAATCGTCGTTTGGCATCCACACAAATTATATCAATCGGACATGCTGTTAATGCTCCTGGGATCCCATGTTTGAATCCCATGTACTAATGTTCATTCTTCCATCGGCTACTAATGCTCCTGAGGTAGTAGGACAGCCTAGATGCCTTCGAGGTAGGAACACTCTTCTCCGAGCTGTGTAGCCTGGGTTTCAATCTCGTCCCAGCTATAAACTGCCATCCTGGTGGTGTTCACACACAGGGTAATTCGCACAAGTCACTCGGATAGACGTTAAACTGGGTGTACCGTCTGCTGCTAGCATTAGTTGGTGGACATTAAAGATATTAAGGTTTCTTTCCCGAGGAGTCGGTGAGTTATCGCAAATTACAAATTCCTGCTTGAATTGGTCTTCTCGGAGGTCCCATGACACCAGAGGCTTGCTTGATTCAAAGTGCTCAAGGACTCACTGCAACAGAATGGAGTGCTCGGCACTGCTTAATAACATGGCGGTAAACAATGCTATTCTGGTATTCCAAAAAATTCTGTCTCTCTGAATACATTACAAATTCATTTTCAGGTCTTATGTTAGGAGCGGCCATGGTGGTGTACGAGGAAGAGAGAAAGAAACATAAATAAATGTGGAGTCAGAAGGAGTAGCCCCCTGCCAAGCTTATCTATAAACCTACCGCTGTGTATCTTGTGGATGTTTGTAGATTTTGAAGAATTAGGATAAAAAGTAGAATAACAATAAAAGTATGAAATGCATGTTTCAATATCGTCCTCCGTGATAGCAAAATTGAAGAAATAGTCACCAATTGTTTTGAACTAGTCTACGGCGGCCATTTTGCTTTTACCGCGGCCATGCGTACAAGCTTTTCTGTGTACCTTAGATCATTGTAAACAAGAAAACAAAGCCAAACTCCACTGACGTGGCAGATATGGAACACAACTGAGTAATAACCCCATTTCTATCAATAGACGTAGATGTACTGCTTTGAAATAGACTTGTAAACAAATTACAGCACGAAAAAATGTATGCAATCCTTACTTCCACCATAGAAGAAGGCCCGATTGAGGACGTTGCAAGAGATCCTCTCGAGGAGACTAAAGTGTGAAAACCAGTACATTAAACCACCACCAGAGATGAGGGTCTTCAGCTCATTTTGTCCACTATTACGGAGGCCGATAGACACCATTTGTACGCGGTTTCCACGGAGGAGGCCAGGAATTGCAGTTATCGAATCGGAGGACGGATTCGCCGTGATCAGGACCACAACCTGGATTTGAATGAGTGCCATGGGACAAGGGTATTGGGTAAGGCAGAAGCAAAAGTACAAAATGAGACAAGTGGCAATTGGAGTCACATACAAAGGAATACACCAAATGTTAGCACGTTAGTACAGGCCAAAGACAATTAATCAACAAAATAAGTATCAAGCAAAATTCATACTTTTTTGGTTTATAGAGTGCTTTTGGTGCTGTCTTTCCATAATTAACCTTTTGTGCCTATTCAAGCAGCCTAGATATGATGAACTGGAATTAGGTAAGTATACCGAGAAGTATTGAAGGTAGATGGGTACATGGACATTGGCCAGACGTTTGGTAGCTTCAGTATAGATGGGTGATTGTGTCTGTATCGTGACAGTGTGATGTCTGTCAGCGGGATTGTATACATCAAACAAAAAAATAAAACCCTGATAACTTCCCTGTGCCACTGATGTTCTTCATCTGCCTCCGAAAGTGAAATAAGTTTGATGAAGGCTGAACTAAAGTGTTCCTGATAAAGCACAGACATGAAGAGCCAAAGGGCCTTTGCCTGTCTTCTTTGTATATCCTCCTTATGAGGCATTCAGCATCAGGAATGTAGATATCTTTAATCTGATTGGTTAACATAATTTCATCAGAGGCCTAGTTGACAGAAAACTCATTTCAAATAGTGAGTCTCCCAAAGCTGATAACAGCCCTTGTTTCCTGCCATAAGAGGTTATTTGTGTCCATTTCCTATGGCATGTTCAACAATATTCAGCTCCTGGCTGGGTCCTTGTTGACCCTAGGTCAGATCCAGAACAAGACTGAAATCAACCTCGTAATGCATTTTCTCATGCCACAATATTGGATCAATTGTAATTTATTTGTGTGGATGGCAGGATGGCGACCGCCACTGCTGTATTGTTTACGGGTTACATCGCGGTACGATTTATCTCAAACGGTGAATAATTCTCGAATTTCTTGATGGTTGCAGTAATACAAACAGAGATGGTTTCATTCTACACCAATGGACGAACGATCCGAGGGTTGCCAGAAATTGGACGAGGTTTGCACAAAATACCCGAGCGTGCATCAGGCATACAAAATGTTCGCTTTTGTGCTCGGAACATTTTACAGAGATTTGTTATGAAACAACAGAGATGGCTATATTCTGTGGCTATCCACCATGATTAAGAGAGGATGCCATCCCCATGATTAAGCAAAAGAAACAACCGTCGCACGGAACTGTAACACCATCTCTGTCGAGCTACCAGCACAGGCACGGGCGATTTGAGTGGTGAATCAAACAACTGTGTTGCCCTGCCGGCGACCACCGATCTCTCCTCGCGAGATGTGCTGACTTGCCCTACGCATCTGAAGAGCTCAAAAACCTTAGCTAGCAATACCCATTACCATCCCACACCCACTCCCCTCCACAATCCCCCATCAACCGTGTGCCTGGGCTGTGTAATTGTTGGATCTGTTCCGCATCGTGTCCGTGCCGTATTTCTTCTGGAGTTAAATAAAACTGATTTCATTGATCAATTAATACAAAATCCCTGATTAACCGTCAATTGAACAGAAAAACAAACCTACCAATCTATTGTGAACATTTGATCAGGGATTTCATCTTCACTACCAACACCGCCATATCCACTAACGCCATCATCGCTTGATTGTCTCGAACAAGGTTCGAAACGATTCGGATCTACAATTCTCCCAAAAGCGTTTCCATCACTAATTTTGTCTCCAATAGCTTCTTCAAAATTCCACTGATCAGGTTCAACATACCGAGGGCCTTCAGAGTTGCTAATGACAGTGGAATCGGAATCGGAAACCGAGCTTGGAATACACTTTCTCTTGGTTAATCCACCATTTGGATCAAGGTGAGTTCATGGTTTGACATCACTGGTGAAATAAAAAAAATCGACCCTCAAGGGCTATCTATGTTCGACACTTTTTGATTGACAAAAAAGATTTTTTGGAAATCCACCATTAAAATTAGACCATGATTCATGATTTTCAATGGCTACAATAATCCTAGGAGACTCAAAACAAATTTTGAGGGTTACATTGATGAAATGAGAAAATGAAGAGAAGGAAGGCTGATATTATGGAAAGAGAGCATGGGAAGAGTGAGGAGCAGAGGCATACGAGGTTGAGACTAGACAGAAGTTAAGGGAAGGAAGAGTTACATATATACAACCTACAAAAAGTTTGGGGAGAGGCATCAAAATTCCACCATATTTGTTGACCTTCATTGTCTCACCTTCTTGACATCTTTCCTTGCCGTTGATAATACGTTCTTGACGGCATACGTCAATGCTGCTCCAATGTTAGCTTTGCCTCCCAGTGGCTTCAATTCAGCCTTCAGTTTGGTGTTCAAGTCACCTGGACTTTTAACAGCATCCCATCCAGCTATCAGCACAGGTGCAACACCACCATAAGTGACCACAGAAAAGCGAGTGGTTGCCGGGCCGAGCTGTGTCCGCTCTGCCACAGCGACCAAGAAGGAACGGACAGTCTTGAGGTCATCAGCACTTACAGAAGTTGACGCATCCACCACAAACACAACATCGCCATTGTAGTCTGTCAGAAAAGACATGAGAAAAAAAAGAGGCAATAAATAAGTAATCCCCGGCCGACTTGTACCGAAGACTATAAAAATGATACGTGCTGTTTTTTTGCTAGATGTTCAGCATTTAAAAGGATAACAGCACAGATAATCCCCATAGGTTGGCATTCATGGGAAAGAGAAAATTCCTTGTTAAGAGATGCCCCGCCAAGTGTGGTTAGAAAGGCGGCGCCATTGTTATGACGTCGCTGGTACCCAGAGTGCCCCTGGAAGTGACGACACTTCCCCCAAGCTCAGTGGCTGTTTTGATATCATCTAACAGTCCTGTGTTGATTCTTGTGTGTTTGTCTGTATGTCCATGTGTGTGAGATGTATGTGCGGCAGCTCCGCTACAAGTCTTAAATCCTGTAAATAAATAATAATAGAGACGACACCATGTCGAAATCCCAAATATTATAGGTTCCAATCTTGCTGAAGGCAGGAGTATTAAAGACTTTGATTCCACGACACTAGTTTTAATAGAATTACTATGTAGCTAACGGATCATTCTTAAACCTGCCACTTGATTCATAAAAATCAATCTGCCTGGATTGTTCTACAGGTGGTACCAGTACACATTTCTAGGTGGACTCCTAAATACTCTTCAGGAAACTTTGAATGAGGCTACCTATAAAGCAACACCACCAACATCCCTTTAGCGCACATCCATATTTCCTGACACCACGCTGATCATGGTAACAGTTTGCGAGTCAAACCTCTCACGCGACATTTTGTGCACGCCATTTTATGAAATGCATGTTCTTTTTCAAGAGTTTCATTACTTTTATTACAATATTAGAGAGTTCATGGAACACCTTGCCCCGTGCAGTGTTAAGTACATAATTCATTTGAAATAAAATAATTATTTTAAAGGTTGTATAAGAATTATTTTGGAAATGTGCCGCCATTGATGCAGTGTCTTATACACCACTAAAGCGCGGCGTTACACGCGCTGCTTGCGAGCAAGGAGGAAGCGGACAAGCGGTAACTTATAAGCGTCTTTATTTCAGGAGCTCACTGTAACACTGGCGCGCTCCGGGCTGCGCGCCCGGTGTATATCATGAGGCCACGCCTACCCCTCGGGCGTGGCCACCGCCCACTTGGTGCGCGGAATGATGTCACCACGCCAGTGGGCTTTTGTGTCCGCCACACCACCTTACTTAACATGCCCAAGTACTACAAAACTGGAGCTTTTCTGGAAGTGGCAATAAGGTGACTTGTGTTCTTCAGTATTCAGGTATATAATTCAATTGAAATAAAATACTGATTTTAGAGGTCGTACAAAAAGGAAATTCCGGAAGTTTACCGCCGTTGATGCACCATCTTTTATACCACCTTATTTAACACATTAAATTAGTTATTTGTGCCTGTCGTTTGTGTCCTTTGCGACATCCTTAAAACAGTAAGTTCCTTGTTTGGAATGATTTTCAATTTTGTTTGACTGCCAAGCAGACAGACAGAGTAAAAATATTACCTCACGCATCTCTGCGCATGTGCAATCGGGACAAATTCAGAGCCAAAGTACTGTTAAACTACATTTTCGTTTTCCGATTCATGTTGCGATTCGTGTTCTAAATATAACATTCAATTGAAATGAAGTTGTTCCTTGATCATAAACTGACTTTTGTAGATGGACGGACAGACAGAGAGAAGTGAACCTATTGCTTAACCCTACTTTCCGCTTTGCGTGCGTTGTGTAATTTTAATAACTAAAAACCAACACATGCTTGACAAGAAAGTCGCTATCACGTGGAAAAACACTTGAACTGATAAAACTCACTCGTGGAATAGATTTGTTGAGCAATGTTTGTGTAGAATCCAAGTACACTGTGAAGGTCAGCAGAGGACCAGATATGATATGACGCTGAGGCGAGCAGTTTCAGGTTCATCTGGTCTGCATAACCAGCTCCAACGGCAAGGAAGCGGATGCCTCTAGCTTTCAATTCTCCCAAAGGCGACAACAAATTATCGGCGGATGGGCCAGTGCACAGAGAAATCACGACCTGCGGGGTGAAAAGAATCGATGAGGGTACAAAGATTGCCAGATGATATTTTATTTTGTTAAACCCTGCAAGAGAATGCGGATTAAAAAAGAAAATGGAGATTAATGCATCTATCGAATGCATGTTCAATTGGAAATTTAATCAGCTGGTTTTGCATCATTATGGAATCACGTCTATGCTGCTGATGTGGTGCCTCCCATAGGTTAGTCCTGGAATTTACAAGTTTTTAGAGCACTGGCACACAATTGACTACTCTATTTATAAAATAGGGTCTTTAACTGCCACAAGCAAGTGCTCACAAACAAGGCAGCCAAGCTTAATATCCCTTCTGAAAGGACACCATTCCGTGATGCAAGTCGGCCTTGCCTGCAACACAACAGGAAGATAGTTTGCAGTCCGATACGATTCTGTCAGGAATATGACCTGCACCCAACAGCTTGCAGAAGCAAGAAGCTTTACCTACAAGCTGTCTTATCAAAAAGTGGGAGAGGATATACTACTACTAATAACCAACAACAACAACAGGAAAAACATGATGATGTTGCATTGGCTACCTGATCAACACCGTTACGTTGTCCTCCACTTTTTGACAACACAGTAGAAGCAATCAGTCTGAATGCTTTTCCGAAGTTTCTTGGTCCACCTGTATTCTTGAGACCTTTCACTGCATCAATTATTTCGTTGGTTCCGAAGAATTTTCCAAGAGGAATAGCTACACTGGGATTACCTCCCAAAAGAACGACAGCAACCTGTAAGCACAAAACATCGGGAATCGGATGGAGAAAACAGTGTGAAAGAAAGTTGTTGTCATCATAGAATTTGAAGGAGCAGATGGAAAGTTTTATTGGCCCCATGCACTGAGACAGTGGGCACAGAGACACCAGCAACAAACAAAATGGCACTTAGTTGGCCATTCTTCCCCGACAAACTTGCTCTCCTTTCTCTCCCACAACTTGTCAACCAATTTTCGGTGGCAACAATGGATGAAATCGACAGGACATTGATTGAGATATGTCATCCACTATGGGAAACAAACAGAAGCTGACATGTAGGCATCAATCCTTCGTCGGAGCAAAATAAACAGGCCAAAGGGCAATGCCCAAAAATGGCAGCTTCTCCTTGCTTCCCCTTGCTGTTAGCATACCTCGACTGACGTCCAGTTGATTTCGTCCATCGGTCTACCTGTCTGCTGACACAGATCGACACTAGACTTCACCAGAAAGACCAGCTCCTCATTCTTCCTTCCTTCTTTATAGGTTACACAAGTGATTGCGTGCAGTTACAACAATATTAGAGTAGTGCAGCGAAGAAACCTAACAATACTGCAAGAGTTATTCTTAAAAAACAGACTAGTTTTGAAAGACTCGAAAGACCATGCAAGATGCCCATTGTAGTTCATGAAACCAAATTGGAGATGTTATGGCAGGAAGTCCCGGGCGGTTAACAACGATCAATCGTTGAATAGGAGAACGAGAGGAGGAAAAAACCTACATGAGTATTATCTTCTCCGATCTTCAGAGTTTTGATGATGGAGATCATTAGATTCTTCATGGCTGATGTATGTTCTGCAGTTACTTTTGAGGAGCCATCAAGTACAAACACAAGATCCACATCATGATGGACCTCTGCAAAAACAGAGCACACAATATCTATGGGTTAGCAAATGTCTCCGGTTCATATAGAGTCCACTTCTTGCGCAGTTCATCGAATGCGGCGTAGTTGCAGTTTTGTAACAGAGAAGCTATTTTATTCACGACTTCGACAATACGGTTCACACCTTCAATATTTGGGTTCACCATGTCGAGAGCTTTTCACTGCAAGGATGTAATTTCGGATTTGAACTCCTCAAACTCAAATTGGTGAAGATGAAGAAATTTTTTGGCAGGTATTTTACGAGGCAACATTTAGGGGCCTCCTTTACCTGAGGGTACTTGTCGCAAGTTAATTAACACATAAGTAAAGGCCAGTATGTATCGTCCTACACTCACACCTAATGAAGATAGTGCCACTTATACCTTTACCCCTAAGCAGAGGTAGCAAACCAATCGCCTACTCTTTTGAAAGTAACGGTGGGATCCATTGGGTTTGCAACAACCACAACATAATTGCAGATTGGTTTGCTGCTTGATATGGCTTTCGGAGGATATTGGTATTTGGCGAATTATTATCACCCTTTGGCCTTGGTCCGAAACGGGTGCTTTTGGATTGGGTCTCATCTGTCCGTCCGTGCATCTGGACATCCAGCAACCATATCTCGAAAATGTATGGACTCATTTTGTTCATACTAGCACAAAGACAATACATGATGGTATGCATATGCACATCATTTTGCTTCTCGATGCGATAAAAGATGGCCGACTGGCAGCCATTTTAGTTGTAAAGAACCCAATGTTGAACACGTCCTCAGCCATTTCTCAGACATGCATTTACGGATCTTGTTCAAATTTTGCACACAAATAAGGAATGATGGCTTACCTGTTCACGTCATTTATTTTCGAGATCAGACCCAATATGGCCAACTAGCGGCCATTTTGGTACTTAAACGTGTCCCCAACCATTTCTCGGACATGCATGTTCTGATTTTGTTCCGAGCTTGGAACAAGCACAGTACATGATGGCAGACAAGTGCACCTCACTTTATTTTGCGATCTTATCAAACATGGCTGACTGGTAGACTGGCAGCCTCTTTGTTGTAAAAAAAACCCGATGTTGAACACGCCCGAGGCAGTTTCCGTTTCTCGGAAATGCATTTGCCGATGTTATTCAAACTTGGCAAACAGATAACGAATGATGGCTTACATAATATGCACATCATTTCTTTTTCGAGACCGATCCAAGATGGCTGACTGGCAGCCATTTTGTTACTTAAACGTGTCCCCAACCATTTCTCACACATGCATGGACCAATTTTGTTCAAACTTGGCACAAATACAATACGTGAGGGTATAATTAAGCAGAAGATTTTGTTTTGTAATCCCACAAAAGATAGCCGACTGGCGGCCTTTAAATGCGTGCAGCAAAATTACTAAAACCACGGGGGCTATGACATTTTATGTCTTTTTATGCCTCCGTTGACAAAGTCGCCGGAGGCATTATGTTTTCAGGTTGTCTGTCTGTCATCCGTCCATCCGTGATAGGTTTTCGGTACCGCGATAACTTGGGAACGGCTGAAGGAATCAAAATCAAACTTGGTGTAGGTATGTATAATGAGGTAAAGATGAACTGATTAGATTTTGGCGTCACGAGGTCAAAGGCCAAAGGTCAGAGGCCATGTTAGGTACAAAGCCTGTTACCGTGATAACTTGTGAAACAGTTATGGGATTCTGATCAAATTTGGTACAATTATGAAGAATGATGTAAAGATGAACTCATTAGATTTTGGAGTCAAGAGGTCAAAGTTCAAAGTCTGTAATATGTCTATAACTTGAGAACGGCTGAAGTGATCTCATTCAATCTTGGTACGGGTATGTATAATAATGTAAAGATTAACTGATTAAATTTTGGGGTCAAGAGGTCAAAGGTCAAAGCCTGTAATAGGTCTATAACTTGAGAACGGCTGAAGTGATCTCATTCAAACTAGGTACACATATGTATAATGATATAAAGATTAACTGATTAGATTTTGGGGTTCCGAGGTCAAAGGTCAGAGGTCATGTCAGGTAGAAATGTGATAACTTGTGAACAGCTGAAGGGATTTTAATTAAAACTTGGTACAGGTATGGATAATTATGTGAACATGAACTGATTAATTTTTTGGGTCAAGAGGTCCAAGGTCATGTCAGGTAAAAATGTGATAACTTGAGAACAGCTGTATGGATTTAAAGCAAACTTGGTACAAGTATTATAATGATGTAATAATGTGGGTGGAGGCATATCGGTCGACGTTGTGACGTCAAAGAGTATCGTTCTAGTTCTGCTTGTTTTGTCTCTATTTTTCACTGGAGAAGCATACATAATTAGTAAGAAAAGTAACTTATATATTGTTATTTATATATATCAGACTCAGCAAAAAATTGGTGTCTCTTGGATATCCCTATCATTAATATTTTGCAATGCCCTGCATACAAGCAACCCCGTGAGTCTTAGTCTTGTTCGAGCAAAAAAATTCACCAACAAAAATGGCCGACTGTTGTCATCTACATCCGAATACAACACATCAAAGAGATTAAAATTTACTCAAAAATTTACCTTGCTTCCTGTAATGCAAGTAATAATTTAAATGTACTTATTCTTTTTGTCGATACACAAAACTTTTTTAAATTCAATTTGTAACTGAATTTGGAATTTATTTAGGGAGCACACAGCTCGACAAAATTAAATTCCCATTATATTTAACTGTTCTTTGCATAACATTGCTGAAGTCACATTTTGCATTACGTGCAATTTCCACGCGTACCTGCTCGTTTGGAATAATGCAATTATATAACCGTAGTTCAAAAAATGGCCATTTGTGAATTTTTATCTTGCGGAGGGGACTATAGGTTTGCTCTCCATCTGTCTGTCCGTCCATCCGTCCATCCCACCTGTGGTTTTCCAGACGTTCCACCCTTAACCTTGAACATATTCAACTGAAACTTGGTACATGGTTTCATTATGATAAGTTACAGAACAAGTTCAAGTTTCAGGGAGTTTTGTCAATTTTTCACAGAGGTATGCCCTTTTGGACTTAGAAAATATCACATTGGTAGGGGACATGTATTGCAAAGCAATTCTAACTCTAGTTCTCTTCTATTCCTAGCCCAGACATGACAGTTTTATAGTTTTACCTCTTGCCAATGTTCAATTCAAATTTGTTTGCACTTACTTGGAGTGAACTTTGAAATGCCAAAGCCAGGTACGACCTGCAACAGAGAATCAAAGGACAGGTAAACAACACAGATGCACATCTACAGATAAAAGAGATGCAGTTGAACCATATTCTTTCTAGAAAAAGAGGAAAGACAAAATGTTGGGCCAAAATACATGTGACATCACTTGTGTTTCAAAGCTAATCAGAAACAAGAAATGGCTGCATCTGAAAAAATTCAATTAAGTAATATCTGAAATGCTTAAAAGTTTGTTTTTTTTAAAATAAAGATTAAAGTGAAATATTATATTCGATTGTAATCAGAAATTCCCAATATTTCTTTTTTGAAATTTGCACTGTTTTTTATTTATTTAAATCTCTATCTTGATGGACAGCCATCACATGAAGAGTTCCACATCTGTGGGCATTTGTCATATGTTAGCAGTCAGCAAAAAAATTTGAGATTCGACACTTATTGCTATAATTTGACTCATACGAGCCTAGACTAAGTATACCGAAATATTTAAAAAATATATAAAAAATATGTTTTCAAAAAAAATATGAAATAAAATAATAAATCCAAAAGAAAATTCATAATAATAAAAGCAAAGCACTGAAATCTAACCTTTCCATGTACATGACCGTGGCCAGGTATTTTTATTTTCACTTGTCCTTTATTGAAACCTCCATGAATCTGACCATGGCTGTGGCCGTGGCCTGGTATGTTTATTATTTTGACTTGTCCTCCTTTATTGAAACCTCCATGAATCTGACCATGGCTATGGCCGTGGCCTGGTATGTTTATTATTTTGACTTCTCCTCCTTTATTGAAACCTCCATGGATCTGACCATGGCCGTGGCCAAAGGAAAGTCCATGCTGGTGGCCGTGGTGGTGACCATGGTCATGGTGGCCGTGGTGGTGACCATGGTCATGGTGGCCGTGGTGGTGACCATGGTCATGGTGGCCGTGGTGGTGACCATGGTCATGGTGGCCGTGGTGGTGACCATGGTGGCCAAAATGACCTGCAAGGAATAGAAGCGAATGATTATTATGAGGTGGTCAGGCCTTTATACAAGGATTTAATATCAAGTTCCAAGTGTGTTACAATGCAGGTAATGTGTACATTGTCCCAAGGGGTGTACGCAGGACTAGTGTGGGACAAACCGCAGGACAAACTCTTATGAAGGCAATGGTATTAAGGATATGCATTCTGAACTTCCAGAACCCAATCTAACCACAAGATAATGATTTCGTCCCTCTCGAATAGTCATTGTAAACACAGGTGTCTCATAAGTGACTTTCAGGGAAAGCGTAATCTGCTTGCCTCACCTTGTTCGGTCTACACATGGCCCTATTCCTCACTGCTGTGGACTCTTGATATTTTCTGCTGAATGTACTTTTGGTGGACATAATTTGATAAGGCGCAAATTCTTCATGTTTAGCAACTTTGTACATCTATCCTGTGCACTATAATGTGAATGATTCAACTATCGTGGAATTCCCGTAGTCTGCGTTTCACATCAAATATCATTTGATG
Organism: Myxine glutinosa; assembly: GCF_964187855.1. NCBI lineage: Eukaryota > Metazoa > Chordata > Myxini > Myxiniformes > Myxinidae > Myxine > Myxine glutinosa. Next base: position 32,319,936 of record NC_136265.1, read on the forward strand.
GTCCAAAGTGAATGCATGTTGAGGAGAGTGAAAATGACAATTCTGAAATACTTTATCTTAGACACCCCCAACTCTCTTATTATGATATATACCACACAGCCTTCTTTTATTTACTTATTCATAGTTCTAAAAAAACTCTTGGGTTAAAAATGTTCTGGGGCACTTGACCTTTTGACCTTTAACCCCAAGTCACCTGTGGGCAAGGTGTAGTACCTGTCAGCCCCCCTTACCAGGGTAACGGTCCGCAGCCATGCGGATTAAATGGCAGATGGCTCTCAACATCTGGTGGATGAGAGTCCAGTCGACTCCATCAGCACGGGCGGAAGAGGGTGAATTCCCCAACGGCAGAAGGACGGAGAGGAGTGGCGACCCCCTTCTATACCACACACTTACTCGTGTGTACCAGCCATAGAAAGGCAATGCCATCATTGCCCGAGGAGACTCGACATCCTCATCATCATTACAAGTAATAGTTGCTTATAAATGAAAAGGGAAACACTTTAAAATCAAAGATTAACTTCTCTACGTTTGCACGACTGCTCATTTCAAGTCATAATTGGGTTTACAAATTTTTAAAAACCACAACAGTGAGCTCCCTGGCCGGCAAAGCAAGGTGCAAGGTGTGCTCTAGGGCAGCACCGAAGCTGACGGAGAAGAACGTCGAGGATCGAATGTGGTTTTGTGAGTTTTTGAGCGACTGGACCTCTGATGATTTTCTTTTCCTGGCCCCTTCTGATGAATTTTTCATTTATGAGGCTCGACGTCCCAACTTCCAGAACGACAGAATTTGGGCTCTTCACAATGATGACATTCCACAAGAACTCAAGATTCGAGAGAAATCGAAGACCGCACGGTGCGTTGGCGTCTTCTCGATGTTCACAGCGAAAAGGCTGATGTGGGTCATCAAAGAGCAAGGACAATCATGGGACGGCAAATACCTCCGAGACGTTGTGCTGACCCGCCATGTTATTCCGTTCTTACGGAACCCAGAAAATGTCCTCAGCATCAAGGAGACCACGTTTGTGCACGACCGAGCTCCGTACATGAGCGCACTGGCGACCCAGAATCTTCTGAAGGCGAACAAGGTCGATTTTTTCGGAAACGATGAGTGGCCGGGAGCATCGCCTGACCTCAACGCCTGTGAACATTTGGGGGCGATACTCAAGGACAGAGTTGAACAACGCCTCCAGAACACCAGGGAAGAGCTTCTCACTGCTTTGACTAACATCCTCGAAGAAATGGAGTTCGATCGTGACTTGTTTGTGTCTCATTTGGAGGCGATACTCAAGGACAGAGTTGAACAACGCCTCCAGAACACCAGGGAAGAGCTTCTCACTGCTTTGACTAACGTCCTCGAAGAAATGGAGTTCGATCGTGACTTGTTTGTGTCTCATTTGGGGGGCGATACTCAAGGACAGAGTTGAACAACGCCTCCAGAACACCAGGGAAGAGCTTCTCACTGCTTTGACTAACGTCCTCGAAGAAATGGAGTTCGATCGTGACTTGTTTGTGTCTCATTTGGGGGGCGATACTCAAGGACAGAGTTGAACAACGCCTCCAGAACACCAGGGAAGAGCTTCTCACTGTTTTGACTAACGTCCTCGAAGAAATGGAGTTCGATCGTGACTTGTTTGTGTCTCATTTGGGGGCGATACTCAAGGACAGAGTTGAACAACGCCTCCAGAACACCAGGGAAGAGCTTCTCACTGCTTTGACTAACGTCCTCGAAGAAATGGAGTTCGATCGTGACTTCTTTGTGTCTCTCTTGGAATCCTACCACGCGCGTTTGGAGGCAGTTCGGTCGGCGGGCGGTGGGCACACCAAATATTGAAGCAAAGCTTTGAAACTGTGCACATGAGATGTCGAATAATAAAGCTTTTTTCCCCTATTCGTGGTTTCTCCCTACCTCTCCTACGTTGGGCTGGGCAGGGGTGGGGGGGGGGGGGGGCTAAGGTGTTGGGACACCCTGTATATATATATATAAAATCAATGGATAAGTTCATAATGCTCTGCAGTTCCATGATTTTTGACATCGGAAGTAAAATGATGCACAGAAAGTAGAAGGCCACAGGTATCTGGTACAAGTAAGGATATCAAGAAAGTTTGGAAGTATGCATGTTACCTTTATGGCTTGCACATTTCTTATTGGTTGTTGACTTTGGTAACTCAAGGAGACTTTTTCTGCCAACTGTTGTTCCTCTCGTGCCATGTTCCTGCCTACCTATTTCAGCGTGACCCTTGTCATCTACTTATCATTCAAACTAGGATATGGCCTTGTGTTATGCACACTTACCTCGAAGCTATACCTGGCCCGGGATTGAATCTCGACCCAGCTATAAACTGTCATCTTGGTGTTTCGAAAGCAGATGGAGGCATCAATGGGTGTTCCGTCTTATATCCTAGGAGGTTCCATGACACCAGATTACACCACCTGCTATCTCACAGTGTGGTCACTACCTGGGCAGCAGCTTCGACATCATAAACAAATTGACCAGCCAGGTGGTTCGCAGGTTCCATGTGAACAGTCTTCCTCAGATACGATCGCCAATCGATACAATACCTTTCAAATATATAACTCCAAAAAACACTTTTACAACCACATTCATGACTATCGTTGTGCCCTTTAGTAATGTGGTGAAGGCAACATGCGCAGAATTGGTTTTCCCTCCTTTTCTATCCCTTTGGAGTGTGGACAGGATGTGTTTGAACAGGTGATCATGTGAGGTGCACTGCTTACGTGTCTCTAGATCAGGATAATTTCGTGGGCCATTTGCAGATTCTTCAATATTCCTTTTTTCCTGATGGGGAAAACGCACAAGTTCAGTTCGGGTTAGAGTTCAATAATGATGCTGAAAATGACAGAATCTTCATTCATCTTTAACCCTCTTTGGCTGAATAAACCCAAAGAGCAATCGAAGCCAAATCCATTGAAATGATTACTATTATTTACTGGAATTTTTTTTAAATAATGCTTTAGCAATTAAATGCAAATTGAGAATGAAGATGTAGATCACAAAGTGGATTAAGTATGTGCAAACAATGTCATTTTTACACCAATGCATGTATTCCTGGTTCCATACTGATGTATCGAAAACAAGACCGAAAGTCTAACAAATGGGGATACCACAAAGACCTGGGTGGGGATACCACTTTGCAAATAATGTAAGTATTAAAAAAAAATTGACTTCAAGCATGGACAGCCGGTTCGTGAAGGACTTGTACAAAAAACATACCCAGTCTGAATGTTGCTATATCCAGTCAATGGCGAAACTGCACGTGTGGAATCCGCGAATGTCATGGACGGAAACCCTTACGTCATTTACTCATTCTGCTTTACACTCATTATCTCCATATTAATGCATTAATATATCAAAATATAATGTTAAATCACGATTATATTGAGATATTGTCAAACCAGCGAACCGTCATCATCTGTTCACTTCCGGATTCGGGAGCAAGGTCCATGTCGATCCATTTCAAAATCATTATTGTATTGAGGAATTTCTTAAAACCTCCTACCTACCTTACAACACCTGTTGGGACCTCAAAACGTTCCACAGGAGGTTATTACATTTTCTTTTAGTAAAACATGCAACTGTAATGGTTACTAAACGGTGTCCCCCTGTCATGTGACCAGGTCCTCAGCTCTGATTGGAGTAGGTCTGTGGGGACATACCGACAGACAGACGCATATGGGCTATGCCGTAATAAAACTGTCGCACATTCAACTAGAACGACAGGTAGAGAGTATATACCTCCGTCAGGCTGACCAGTTTACGTTTTATATCCCACTGATGGGTCAGATCTGGATTCAGACCTGAACCAAAATCGAATGAGCTTGTTGTTATCACTTACCAAACCCATCCTCCAAGTTTTGTCATAATCCGTCCACAACCTTTTGAAATGTCATGCTCTACCGGTATGTTGTTTTTGGGCCCATGTCTCAATGGTGAAGAATCACTTTTTTAAATTTTTAATTCACTTATTCGGATCTTCACCAAAATCGAATCAATTAGTCCTTGTCAGATACCCAACCTGTCCAACAAGTTTCGTCCAAATCCGTCCACAACTTTTTGAGATATCCTGCTCAGTATCGTTTTTGGCCCAATCTCCCAATGGTGAAGAATCACTTATATAAATTAAATAATTCTCATATCCGAATCCATATTCAGATCTTCACCAAAATTGAATCGATTCTTACTTGACACACACACAACCTGACCACTAGGTTTCGTCCAAATCCGTCCACAACTTTTTGAGATATTCTGCTCAGTATCGTTTTTGGCCCAATCTCCCAATGGTGAAGAATCACTTATATAAATTAAATAATTCTCATATCCGAATCCATATTCAGATCTTCACCAAAATCGAATCGATTCTTACTTGACACACACACAACCTGACCACTAGGTTTCGTCCAAATCCGTCCACAACTTTTTGAGATATTCTGCTATATATCGTTTTTCGCCCAATCTCTCAATGGTGAAGAATCACTTTAAAAATTAAATAATTCTCATATCCGAATCTATATTCAGATCTTCACCAAAATCGAATCGAATCGTCCTTGTCACACACCAAACCTGCCCACCAAATTTCATACGAATCCATCCATAACTTTTTGAGATATCCTGCTCAGTTTTTGAGATTAATTGGTCACAGACAAACAGACAGACAAACACACAGGGGTGAAAACATAACCTCCATCCATCTTCGGTGGTGGAGGTTAAAAAAAAAAATACTCAAGGGATCTACGGGATTTGACAAATCTATATCAAGTTGAAACATCTCTTCTTCTTCTTCTGCTGCTTCTTCTTCTTCTGTAATTCTCCAATTATTCCCAACTTGTGGGGTCGGCCAGATGGAATACTTTTCTAATTTTGTAGAAATTTCGAAAGGTTTCTGGTGGATCCTCGTGAAGTGGGCTGCTTGGGCCATCATGAGCAGCTCGGAGATGGTTCCCGGCCCATCGCCTGGAGGATGCCAAGGCAACGCCCCGCAGACTTGCTTGATTTTAGACCAAAAGAAGAGAGAGACATTGATGTAGCAATAGCCAAACCCATGGCTGGAGATACAGGCGTTCCACAGGAGGTGTCCTGCGAACGTCATGGATGGAAACTCTACCAGAGATGTTTCATTCTCTGCGATGATGGAGAGAGACCACGTCGAGGACTCTGCCAGGAAAGGACCTCATTTGTATTTGAACCTGGGTTGATACTTTGCTTGGTGGCTTTGCCTCGACTCAGTGGAGACACCATGTTTCATGCTTTCCTCCAGATATTGAAAATTATTTGAAAATCATAACCCTATATTTGGAGCAGACCAATGAGAGAACCAACTCAGATGGTAAAACCTTACAAAACATCATTAAAAATCTCATTAAAGGCCTCAAAGCCTCAAATAAAGATGGCGATAAACCATGATAAATAGCCACGATCAATAAGAAGACCATAACGAATTGAAATAACGAAATAAATCCACTATTTTATTGTATTTTTTTGCTTCTTTACTTTATTCTAATTAACCCTAGATACAAGTACCCCTTGTTGTACCCATTCTGTACAGGTTCCTCTTACTGGCCGAGTGGTAGAGACATCGAGGATCAGGAAGGAAGCGATCAAGGCGACGCAGATCAGAGCCACACGAGCCATGGTCTTCTGAGCCGTCAACCAATAATGGCAGAGCGCTACCAGGTCCTGCTCACCTCGTCCACCTTATAAAGGTGAGAGCAACAGCTGTAACACGAGCAGCTGCAAACCGCGTCCCCCAGGTGTAAATCGCCGCATTTTAGCTCCTGGCCCACAAGCCACCTGTGGATGAGGGGAGATAATAAGAGAGATAAGCAATACCTAGTCGATGGAAGCAATAGCAGAATTAGTGATAAGAGAGAGCTTTACAGGAACTTTTGGGGGAATTGTCCCACAAAATTGCACACTCGTGTCTGTGATGGGACCACGTGACCCGTGAACGAGAGCTGAAATTGTTTGCCCTTTTTTTCAAGTCGTTAACGGTGTGAGACGTCGATTCATTGCCATACACATTATGCAGAATGTCGTGTTTATGTATGAGAAAGAAAACACTCAGAATCGTTTACAATTCAATGAGGAAATTAACTTGACGAACCGATGCAATAAAGTTTGTTTTATTTAATTTTTGCTAATAACGACATCTAATAAGATTTGAGATTCATTCCGAATCAATTTGACGCAGACGCTTATCAGTCTGCTTGGGTTGATAGCTGGATGGCCTAGAGCAGTGGTTCCCAAACTTTTTTGTCCATACAACCTAAAATTTGAAATCGTATTCACCTCGCGACCCAAATGGTACCAGTACATACCTGGCACCGGTTATTATTCTTCGCACCATACCCGCTAAAGGAGGCCGATGCCGATAGAAAACACGGTCTCTTAAAATAGGAAGCCCACCAACAGCTCAAAACTTCAAGTTATACACCCAGGTTATGGCGGGATGACCAATCCTGCAGTTGTTCCCCTCCATCAATCCTTCGATACAGGCTAACACCACACTGCCAGGTCTTCTGTTCCAGTGGCAGTATTTTGCTGCCTTCCTCCTTTTGATGACATTCAGGAGACCACCATCCTCCTGAACTAGCAACTCGACCGCGAACCCATTCATTTGTTTTACGCTCCATCCAGGACACTCAGCATTCTCATCCAAGTCCATAACTCCCCCCCAAAAAATTAAAATTGATGATTTTATGCAGCCTTGACCTTTGACCTTTTGATCTAAAAAAAAAAATCAGCGTCTAGCTTTTCATTGGTGAACCAATTATGTGACCCAATATGCAAATTCTTAAAATTCCAGATCAATCGGATGAAAATTGATGATTTTTATGCAACCTTGACCTTTGACCTTTTGATCTAAAAAAAATCAGCGTCTAGATTTTCATTGGTGAACCAATTATGTGACTCAATATGCAAAATCTTAAAATTCCAGGTCAATCGGATGAAAATTGACGATTTTTATGCAACCTTGACCTTTGACCTTTTGATCTAAAAAAATCAGCGTCTAGCTTTTCATTGGTGAACCAATTATGTGACCCAATATGCAAATTCTTAAAACTCCAGGTCAATCGGATGAAAATTGACAATATTTATGCAACCTTGACCTTTGACCTCTTGATCTAAAAAAAATCAGCGTCTACCTTTTCATTGGTGAACCAATTATGTGACCCAATATGCAAATTCTTAAAATTCCAGGTCAATCGGATGAAAATTGACGATGTTTATGCAACCTTGACATTTGACCTTTTAATCTAAAAAAAAATCAGCGTCTAGCTTTTCATTGGTGAACCATTATGTGACCCATTATGCAAATTCTTAAAATTCCAGGTCAATCGGATGAAAATTGATGATTTTTATGCAACCTTGACCTTTGACCTTTTGATCTAAAAAAAAATCAGCGTCTAGCTTTTCATTGGTGAACCAATTATGTGACCCAATATGCAAATTCTTAAAATTGCAGGTGAATCGGTTGAAAATTGATGATTTTTATGCAACCTTGACCTTTGACCTTTTGATCTAAAAAAAAAATCAGCGTCTAGCTTTTCATTGGTGAACCAATTATGTGACCCAATATGCAAATTCTTAAAATTCCAGGTCAATCGGATGAAAATTGACGATTTTTATGCAACCTTGACCTTTGACCTTTTGATCTAAAAAAAATCAGCGTCTAGCTTTTCATTGGTGAACCAATTATGTGACCGAATATGCAAATTCTTAAAATTCCAGGTCAATCGGATGAAAATTGACGATGTTTATGCAACCTTGACATTTGACTTTTTAATCTAAAAAAAATCAGCATCTAGCTTTTCATTGGTGAACCAATTATGTGACCCATTATGCAAATTCTTAAAATTCCAGGTCAATCGGATGAAAATTGATGATTTTTATGCAACCTTGACCTTTGACCTTTTGATCTAAAAAAAATCAGCGTCTAGCTTTTCATTGGTGAACCAATTATGTGACCCAATATGCAAATTCTTAAAATTGCAGGTGAATCGGTTGAAAATTGATGATTTTTATGCAACCTTGACCTTTGACCTTTTGATCTAAAAAAAAAAAATCAGCGTCTAGCTTTTCATTGGTGAACCAATTATGTGACCCAATATGCAAATTCTTAAAATTCCAGGTCAATCGGATGAAAATTGACGATTTTTATGCAACCTTGACCTTTGACCTTTTGATCTAAAAAAAATCAGCGTCTAGCTTTTCATTGGTGAACCAATTATGTGACCGAATATGCAAATTCTTAAAATTCCAGGTCAATCGGAAGAAAATTGACGATTTTTATGCAACCTTGACCTTTGACCTTTTGATCTAAAAAAATAATCAGCGTCCAGCTTTTCATTGGTGAACCAATTATGTGACCCAATATGCAAATTCTTAAAATTCCAGGTCAATCGGATGAAAATTGATGATTTTATTTGATTCTGACCTTTGACCTTTTGACCTTTTGCCGAAATTCTTAATTTGACTTCTCCATGTTATCATAATAAAGCTTTGGTAAAAATGTGATGAGAAACTCAAATGGTAAGTTTAAATTTCAGGTCAATTGGATGAGAATTGATGATTTTAGGTGACGCTGACCTTTGACCTTTTAACAAAATTATTAATTTACCTTCTCCATATTATCATAATAAAGCTTTTGATGAGTAAACCTCAAAGGGTAAAAATAGTTAAGGCCTTGACAGGTGACACACACACACACAGACAGACACACAGAAGTGATTACAATACCCCATATCCCGCTGTGCCCTCACTTTCTTGGGCCCAGTCCTATTCCTGATCATCAACAAATCTTTCTGACTCTCTGGGAAATCCTCTATATCTCGTTGCTGATGACTCCATCCTCCGCCGTAACATGGACCATCCTTCAGATAGGTAGGCCGCAGCCTATTCCCTCTCTGCACACCTTGACGGAATCACAAGCTGGTCAAACACTTGGAATATGTTTTGCAATCCCGAGAAATCCCGCACTCCCCGTCTCTCTCTGAAAAGACCGTCTGGCAAATCCTCCTATCTACTTCCCTAACAATCTTCAAGAAGTTCAGTCACTCAAACTCCTCGGTCTCACTATCAGCCATGGTCTTTCTTGGACAAGCCACATTTCAAAATTAGTCTCCAAAGCCAGTCGCCGACTGGGCATCCTCCATCATACAAAGTCCTTCCTTGGCATACATGAACTCCTATCCCACCTACAGGGCATTCATCCATAGCTTGATGGAGTACTGCTCTCCCCTCTGGGGTGGTGCCCCTGGCTCATACCCATCTCAGCCTGATGTCGTGGAAGATGTTTTCCTTTAAGATCATTGGAATGTCCCGTGATGAATCTGAGTCTATGGACTCATTTCTTTCCCATCACAGACACAGTGATGTCTTTGTCTTCTTCCACCTCTTTTCTGGTCTTGCATCCTCTGCTTTTTTCCAAGCTTCCCCCCTCCCCCAAGGTTCACTATCAACCCCCTTCTGGTGAAAATTCCCAAATCCAGAATCACTGCTCACCTTCATTCCTCTTTTTCCCCACCTATGGAACCAACATCCGCAATTTTCTTCAATGTCTTTCATCCCCCACCCAACCCCATGATCTTTTCTATCCCCGTTAACTCTCCCCAAGCCCACTTCTTTATAGGTTTCCAGACAATTCGCGGCTGTATCCACATTGTTCACCCCATGTGACATCCCCAAGCCCTAATTTCTCCAAGTCTTCCTCTGTTTTGCCCCTCGTCTCTGCTGTTGGTGTCTCCCCCAACCCTCTTTCCCCAACCCCCAACCCTCTTTCAAATGTTCATTTTGTCCTGTTACATCCTGACCAATTCTACATTCCAGCTCCCCCACAAACCTCGACATTGTATAAATAAATAAATAAATATTTTATGGATGATTAGATGTAACCAATGAACTTGTGTCAAAATTATCCCCACCCCCAACACTTCCTACACCTCTGGGTGTTAACACTATTCCTTCCCCACCTCGACAGGTGAAGAGCCAAGGGCAGAATGCGCCAAGCCACAGAAAACACCAGACTCTCCCATTAATATTGATATCGAAAGATGCGAAAACGGATTTTTCTAATCTTTAATCTGCCGAAGCCTGTTTTACATTTCACCTTTCTCTAGGTATCCAACTTGGACCTTTTGGGGATAACGACATTCTTAAGTGAAATTAGACAATGCTAAAGGAGATGACATTTACTGTAATCAAGAATATGCATTTAATTACACCGACCTCCTCCTCCTCTTCCCCCAATCCATAAATCATCGAACTTTCAGATTGGGTGTCAATTAGTCACATTTGTGGATGTTTGTGGTTCCTCGGAAAACCACATTTCCAAGCTGGCCTCCAAAGCCAGTCGCCGACTGGGCATCCTCCGTCGTGCGAAGTCCTTCCTTGGCACACCTGAGCTCCTCACCACTCACAAGGCTTTCATCAGCAGCTCAATGGAATACTGCTCTCCCCTCTGGGCCGGTGCTCCTGCCTCACCCCTCGCTCTGCTTCACGCTGTTGAAACCAAAGCATTTAGAATCATTGGAATCTCCCGCGATGAAGCTAACTCCGAGGGCCTTTCACTCACTCACCGCAGGCAGGTTGGTGGTCTTTCTGTCTTCTGCCGACTCCTCTCCGGCCTTGCTCCTCCAGCTCTATCTGTGCTCTGTCCCCCAAATATTCATGCAAGACCCACAAGATCTGTCTGCTACTTCAAGCACTCGTAACATCCATATTCACTGCCCCATGTATACTACAAATTATATGCCGTGCAATTCTTATACATCCCTTTACTATAGTTACTCTCTGCAGATTATTGTAATCACTTCAGTTACCAAAAAAACCTTACAGCAGTATGTAAACCACTACACTGTAACCCATAGCAATTCTAAAATGTGAACTTAACTTCCAGGAAGTATATTTTAATATACAATTGCAGTTCAACAATACCATTTTTGACTAACGCTTGCTTCGAGGCCTTAAACATGCCCTCACTGAAGTGTAAAAGTTTATTATTTCAACACTCGTGATTAGGTTTTGATCACGCATTAGATAAACACTCTTTGGCAATAGGCGATTAACCTTGAACGGGTGGTCAACGCCCAATGAGCGATTTTCTACACACGTCTAGGTCTTAAACACCTTTCATAAATTCGGCCCTTACCAGTTTTAAGGAAGTCATAAAGGACACAAACAACAGGCACAAATAAGTAATGTAACATGTTAAATAAGGTGGTGTAAAGGACATCATCAACAGTGGTAAACTTGTTTTAAAATCTTTATTCTATTTCAATTCTATGATTTACTTGAACACACCACCATCTCTTATCTTTCCCCATCCAAAACCTTGATCTTTTCTACCCCCACTAATTCACCCCAGATCCACCTTGTTTGAAATTCCAACTTCTTTCCTGGAAGTCCTAGCAGTGTCCATATGTTTTTTTTACCTCCCTCACCCCCACCCCCCTTCCCACGCCTCCTCCCCCCAAGCCCTCTCCCTCCCCCTCCCACAGATCTCCCGATGTCCCTGCTCTCAAATGTTGTACTTGTGTGCTTCCCCCTCTCTCCCCATATTGTCTCCTGCTCCCTTTATTATGTCTTTTATGTGTCCATTTGTTTTTTTTTGTCATTAATGTTAGCTCTTACAAGAGCCTCGATCTTGTATACAAAAAAACAAAACACTGTACAACACAAATCACCTTTGTGTCACTTTTTTTTAAACCTTTTGTTTAGCAGTACTTCGACAAAATATTACAGCATTTTTACATCATCACGACCAATCAAATTTGCCACTTGCTGAACCCACCCATGTCCTTTTTTAGCCGCGTCGCAGACGCTGCTCATAGAGTGCCCTCTGCTGTTGTTGTTGTTACCTCTGCTTCTTCTTCTTCTTCTTGTTGTTCTTGCAGAGAAGACAAAACCTCAAAGCTCCACCCATTCTGGGAACCATAGCTCCACCCATTTTGGGAGAGGCTTCATATAAACAAATATCCACCATTTTATTAACTCGCATAGCTTTGAGGCCTGTTTTGTAGGCCCGTGGTGTCTTCCTCTCTCACACAGTTTTCTTTCAAATCAAATTCGATATATCATTTCATTTTTCACAGTCGCTAACATAGTTTTAGACTCGGTTAAAAAAAAACGGGAAGAAAATCCGATGAAAGTTGCCCTTTATAGAACGAAATGAATTCTCAAAGGCCTGTAACTTCAAGTCCATTGAGATATATTTTGTTTAAATCGCGGCATGCTTAGTCATACACCGCTCGAAATAAGAGACGGGAAATTGCCGAGATATTTTTTTTTTTCAATCGCGGCATGGTCAGTCATACACCGCCTGAAATAACAGACGGGAAAATGCCGAGATATATTAAAAATTCGTCGCCACACACGGGAAATTGCCGAAATATATTTTCACTTTGCACAAAAATAACATCAAGTAATCGAATCAATAGGAATGTCCTGTGCTTATAACATCGACGTTATAGGCACAGCTGCATCTAGGCATTGTGTAACATCGACGCGGCTTTTGTTTTAATTAAAACTTTTTGTACTTGTTTTCTCAAGACTGCATGGAGTAAAGTGTTGTATGAACTGTTACCCTTGCCAGAGGAGAGGGTATTGCATTTGAGTCCATTTGTTTGTCTGCACAGAATAAATATGATTTTTCTCTGCAACCATTTGTCTGACAGGAAATTTTCAACATAGGTGCACCTCTTCTTGTAGAATTTTTTAAAATGACAATCATGACGTCATAGGTCACGTGGTATGGGAGCCATCTTGGAAAAACCGAAAAAAATTGCACCTCTATATCTCCAAAAACGCCACATAGAAAATACTTGAGACATGGCTCATTATAAAGAAATCTCCATGGGGAATAACAGTTACATTTGTGGGGGGTAGACAATGATTACTTTAGAGCCAGGTAGAATTGTATAGGTAGTGTGCTCTGACTGTCATGAAGAAGAAGAAACCCCATGTATCATAAGTATGGATCCGGTAGACCATATGTTGTGTAAATGTATGTGTCCCCCTGAGAGGGGTGGGGTTATGTTAAATAGTTAGGGATTATGGGTAGTAAATCCCCTGTATGTAACTGCCTCTGTTATTTTTCCTCTGTTCCTTATGACAATGCAGCACACACACACAAAGCCAGGTAATAGCGCATTAAATGACACTAAATAACAGCTAACCGGAACCAGGACTTTGAGCACCAATGATGATACCACCAACGGGTGGTCACAAGAGCAGGCAGGTCCGTGAGGCCACGCCCCGGAGAGCAGTGATTGGTGAGATTTGTCGAGCAACGAAGAGAGGGACTGGCGGATAGGAGGCACAGGCGGCGTCGGATGACGTCAGAGCCTTGAATACAAAAGAACGCTCTCCCCGACATGTTCTCTCTTGGCTCTCTCGGTTTCTGGATCTGGAGGTGAACGGTCGCCGATAATCCCTTGCGGTGGGACAGTCGCAACGAACGGTTGTGTTCCGACATTTTCTCTCCTCTTGCGTTGGAACGAACATTGGTGCCATGCAGTCACAGTTCATAGTGCTCTTGCGCTGGGGACGTTGGAGGTTTCGACGATTGTGAGGAGGAGCGAACTGCGGACCAAGCCTGCAGTTTCCCGCGCATGGACTAAGGCCTGCGTTTCCCATGAGCGAACTGTGCACGGAGGCTGTGCTGTTCCCACCAAGGACGGGGGGGTTTTGACGATTCCCGAGGGGGTTCTGGAGACGCTCAGAGCTACGTACCTACAAACACACACGCTTTATTTTCACCTTTATTTTTCCCTTTGTGTGTAAACAGGTTCGTGTGGGAGTGCTCCATCTTGGAATCTTATTTTGCCGTGTTATTTTGTTCGCCGGCATTTCTTCACTGAAGCCCGTATTTTTGGACATTTTTAATCCGTCGGTTGAATTAATCACCGCAGGTTCTAAGACGGCCGGTGGGACCCGTGAAGGTAAGTTCGTCATTCTCCTTTCCCTCGCATGTAAAGAACACCGTAATTTTTGACTGAACGGCTCGGAGTTAAAGCTCAATTGGCCATTCGTCACCCAAGGGTCTTAATCCCGGCGGTGAACACGACAATATATTAACTAGAATCCGGGCACTCGGTAGAGCGCATACCTTCGCCGCAGCTACTGTTCTGTACTTGGCATGGGAGTGTATGCGATGTGAAACTTTATGTGAAATGCGATCGATTTTTAAAAATCAGAATTTGAGCAAATCTGTTTCATTCGTCTGTTAATATGCCTCCCCGATTGACAAATCTGCAATTTGAATTTCATTTGAGGTTGAAATGATTGCGGGAGATCGCGTTATAGTGATGACGTCTTGGATGGACATCCTCTTCTTCAGTCGCTCATAACTTTGAGTGAAATACGATCGAGTTAAAAATAGTCAGAATTTGAGCAAATCTGTTTCATTCGTTTGTTAATATGCCTCATCTCTTGACAAATCTGCAATTATAATTTTTTTTGAGGTTGAAATGATCGCGGGAGATTGCGTTATAGTGATGACGTCCTGGATGGACATCTTCTTCTTCAGTCGCGCATAACTTTGAGTGAAATACGATCGAGTTAAAAATAGTCAGAATTTGAGCAAATCTGTTTCATTCGTTTGTTAATATGCCTCATCTATTGTCAAATCTGCAATTATAATTTTTTTTGAGGTTGAAATGATCGCGGGAGATCGCGTTATAGTGATGACGTCCTGGATGGACATCTTCTTCTTCAGTCGCTCATAACTTTGAGTGAAATACGATCGAGTTAAAAAGTCAGAATTTGAGCAAATCTGTTTCCCAAAATCTAATCAAATGTGTCCCGTATAATAACCAATCATCCCACCAAATTTCATGCAATTCGGTTGAATACTTTTTGAGTTATGCGATTAACATACACACACACAGACATACAAATAAATACACAGCGATCAAAACATAACCTTCCGCTTTTGCGAAGGTAAAAAAGGAAAAGATACCGTCATCCGTCACGTGACTCGGCCGCCATATTTGTTTTAACACAAAAGCCTTAAAACCACTAAAACACGTCTTGGGTAGGGTCTACAATCTCTGATTGCTCTTTCTAGTTAATCAATGAAGTTGAGAATTTGTTGAGTGGTTTGGGACTGGTTTTTTTTTTTTTTTTTTTTTTTTTTTAATTGAAGTAAATCTTTAAAGTATCATATTAGTGTTTTTTATTTTAGCAAACTCTAACCTAACCTCAAATATGTGGTGCGTTACTTACTGTACACATGTATGAGGGCAATATTGGGTCTGAACGAAACCATTTATTTTCCATTGAAACAATAGTTCACGAATGCCAAATTTACCAATGAAGGTTGTTTAGTGATGCCAGCAACTTGTGTGCTGCTGCCACATTGGAGTATAAAACAAAAAAGAAGAGACTCCACATTCACGATTAGTTGAGTTATTGTGTTTTCTTGGCCAAATCATCGGTGGTGAAGCTTGGCTCGAAGGTTGGACATGTCGATACGTTGTACACTGTCCAGGGAGCGATATTATAACAATATCTACTTTAGTCAACTCCAAGACACCAATTCATGTGAAAAATATCAACTGAACAACTAATGCCAGCAGACACAATGTTTGATACCTATCTGAGGGGCTGCCAGCCTTTACAACATGGTACTCAAAAACAATATAAAAACTCCTCTTTATTTATTAAAATACATAGTTTATAGGCACATACTTGCAAGCTCCGGTACCTCAACATTTGCCACGACACCACTGCTATACTGTGATGTAAACCATACAATCATTACAGGACAGGGTAATGAGTCTTCAAAATGATCTTTTACAGAATTACCCAGGGATTGCAGGGTCAAATCCTGACCATTTGGAAGGCAAACACAATTGCGTATTCCTAGGCCAGAAACGCTTCGGCAACACCAACCCAGGCCAACGGACAGATGGAAGCCTTTGCATCCAGCAAACCAATATTTGCATCAAGATGCAATAGGCATGTCCTCAATACCTACATCCTTACCCACCTACTCAAAAAAAAAAAAAAAAAGGAGCAAAATCAATGCCAAATATTCTTTAATATTATTATTTTTGACACACCAAGTTGGTTCACCCACGATGCACATTCTACAAAATACAAATAAAGTCCATCACCGTGAAATGAAGTTTTACATTAGGAGCCCAGTGGGCAAAGGCCAAGGCAGACCGAGAACGAGAATAAGGATTCAGATAGAAAAATCTCCACTTTTGGCAGCAGTATCTGCATGGGGCTGGTAGGCCATAACAGACTCTGGATGTAGTCCCAAACGTTCTTTGTAGATTCGCCTGAAAAAACAAACAAATGAAAGATTACAAAGTTCCTTTGACCACACCAACTAGTAATCAGCGAAAATGTGCACAAGTCCCAACTAGAACGGCACTCGTTAGAACGCACACCTCCGCCAGGCTGAACAGTTTACGTTTTGTATCCCACCGATAGGTCAGATCTGGATTCAGACTTGAACCAAAATCAAATCAGCTTGTTCTTGTCACCTCACCAACTTGTCCACCAAGTTTTGTCATAACCTGTCCATAACTTTGACACATCATGCTATATATTGGTTTTGTGCCCCCATCTCCCAATGGTGAAGAATCACTTTAAAAAAAAAAAAAAATTCTCGTATCTGGATCCACATTTTCAACAAAATCGGATCAATGTCACAAACAACCTGTCCATCAAGTTTCATCCAAATCCGTCTACGTTTTGAGATATCCTGCTCACAGACAAATAAACAGACAAAGAGGGGTGAAAATAAATCAAGCACCAAGCTCCTTATGGAAAAATAGAATGGAATTGGCTATATAATAGAATGGAAAAAATGGACCAAAAATGGAATTGGCTTTAAGAGTTCCCTACAAAATATTTCCGAAGTTGCCCGATCCAAGAATAAACACTCACCCGACAGTGAGCACGGCATGCTTCCTGTCTGCGTCGCTTGTCCAGAGCGCGACACGATCTCCTTTGCTCCTGACGCTCAACACAGAACCACAAATATCTCCGCTGCCTTCCTCGAATGCTTCCCCAATCAAACACAGCAGCTGAAGACATGGCAAATCTTTGTCCCCAAATACACAATATATAAAATCAAACTGATTTTAGACAGCAGCAGTTCAAATATAACTTAAAGGGGATTTTTGTATATTTTTTTTTTACAATGATGGTGGCTCAACATGACATGCAAGTTTATATCTATGCCACAATAAGACATCATTGTTCCATTCTTATGGGAAATGCAACTTTTAAACAAGTACACCCACTCCCTATGGGAGCGGCATGAAGTAGGCCTGGATTAACAATGGTGCCTGGGGAGCACAGGCCGGGGGCCCTTATTTAGAGGGAGGCCCTCAAACTTGGCCTTTATTCATCAGTTAATTGTGATGCTGGAAGTACATTATAGCAACTGTAAGCCAGTGATATTTCCTGGAAATACCTTTGAGTTGTTGAATGAAAACTGCATGAAAAGGAGGGAGGGGGAGAGGGCTTTACAGATTCAAGACCCAGGATCCTAGGCTGTCATAATCTGGCTTTGGTAGGAAGGGTCATGGTATCATTATTTTGGGGTATATGGATTGCAGTAGATCTAGGCTCTGGTCCATTAGTCTGTGGTGGACACGATAATTAGCATAAAATTTCTCAAGAACTTCACAGGATTCAACCAGATTTCTTTCAGTTTAGTGTTAAACAGCAATAGTGACTGTTTAAAAAGGCAATCATACGTGTATGCAGTGTGTGTATATACACACACACACACACACACACACACACACACACACACACACACACACACACACACACACACACACACACACACACACACACACACACACACACACACACACACACACACACACACACACACACACACACACACACACACACACACACACACACACACACACACACACAACATTGCCAAAAGTATGCGGACACCCCTTCTAATTTAGTGGAATCGGCTGTTTCAGCCACATCTATTGCCGACAGGTGTATATATAATCAAGCACACAGCCATGCAATCACCATGGACAAACATTGGCAGTAGAATGGGCCATACTGAAGAGCTCAATGCCTTTCAACGTGGCACGGTCATAGGATGCCACTTTTCCAACACGTCAGTTCGTCAAATTTCTGCCCTGCTAGAGCTGCCCCGGTCAACTATACATGCTGTTATTGTGAAGTGGAAACATCAAGGAGCAACATCAGCTCAGCCGCGAAGCGGTAGGCCACACAAGCTCACAGAACGGGGCCGCCGAGTGCTGAAGCACGTAGCACGTGAAAATCGTCTGTCCTCGGTTGCAACACTCACTGCCGAGTTCCAAACTGCATCTGGAAGCAATGTCAGCACAACAACTGTTTGTCGAGAGCTTCATGAAATGGGCTTCCATGGCCGAGCAAATGTGCACAAGCCTAAGATCACCATGCACAATGCCAGGAGTAGGCTGGAGTGGTGTAAAACTCACCGCCATTTGACTCTGGAGCAGTGGAAACTCGTTCTCTGAAGTGATAAATCACGCTTCACCATCTGCTAGTCCGACGGACGAATCTGGGTTTGGCGGATGCCAGGAGAACACGACCTGCCCGAATGCATTGTGCCAACTGTAAAGTTTGGTGCAGGAGGAATTATGGTCTGGGGCTGTTTTTCATGGTTCGGGCTAGGCCCCTTAGTTCCAGTGAAGAGAAATCTTAATGCTACAGCATACAAATGACATTCTAGATGATGGTGTGCTTCCAACTTTGTGGCAAACAGTTTGGGGAAGGCCCTTTCCTGTTTCAGCATGACAATGTTTCTGGTTTCACCATGCACAAAGTGAGGCCCATACAGAAAATGTTTGCCAAGATTGGTGTGGAAGAACTTGACTGGCCTGCACAGAGCCCTGACCTCAACCCCATCGAACACCTTTAGGATGAATTGGAATACCGACTGAGCCAGGCCTAATCGCCCAACATCAGTGCCCGACCTCACCAATTGCTTGTGGCTGAATGGAAGCAAATCTCCACAGCAATGTTCCAGCATCCAGTGTAAAGCCTTCCCAGAAGAGTGGAGGCTGTTATAAGCAGCAAAGGGGGGGGACTAACTCCATATGAATGCCCATGATTTTGGAATGAGATGTCATGTTCGGGTGTCCACATACTTATGGTCATGTAGTGCATATATATATATATATATATATATATATATATATATATATATATATATATATATATATATATATATATATATATATATATATGTGTGTATGTATGTGTGTATGTATGTGTGTATGTATGTGTGTATGTATGTGTGTATGTATGTGTGTATGTATGTATGTGTGTATGTATGTTGTTGAGAGCTCACCGTTTCCAACCAGAAAGTGTCAAGCAAGAGGTGCCGTTGCTGCCGACTCAACATGACCAACCAGCGTCCCCCCATACGGTTCTTTTCGTCCTCCCACATGGGGGAAATGCCATCCTGAATGAGTGCCCATGGTAAAACTATTGAAAACAATACAAATGCAATGATGATAGACTAGTGCAAACATGTGTTTACCACCAAGCTCACTATAATGTCCAAACCTTGAAAACAGAATAGTCTGACCCAGAGAGCAGGCGGCTTGCTGGCTGGATGTGGTTATATAGTCTGCGGAGACAAAACATCAAACATAGTAATTAGAGCTACGGTGCTGCTGAAGCAGTCTCTTGGAAATTATGGTTTGTCATCGGCTTCCCAAAACTCAGCCAGGGCAGGAATTTACAATTTTTTCAGGGTGCTGATGATAACTTGCTGAATATTCCTCGAAAAACGGTGAGATCTTTAACGTCAATCGACGACCAGTACTGGCAGAAAGGTCATCCAGCTCAACGTTCTTCCAATGTGATCAATCAATAAGTCAGTTTTAATACAATGTAAGGTAACATTTCCCTCGTGGTCCCCCTGTGCTGCCTTTGTCTTTCCCTCGTGGTCCCCATGTGCTGTCTTTGTCTTTCCCTCGTCGTCCCCATGTGCTGTCTTTGTCTTTCCCTCGTGGTCCCCATGTGCTGTCTTTGTCTTTCCCTCGTGGTCCCCCTGTGCTGCCTTTGTCTTTCCCTCGTGGTCTCCATGTGCTGTCTTTGTCTTTCCCTCGTGGTCCCCCTGTGCTGCCTTTGTCTTTCCCTCGTGGTCCCCCTGTACTGTCTGTCTTTCCCTCGTGGTCCCCATGTGCTGTCTTTGTCTTTCCCTCGTGGTCCCCATGTGCTGTCTTTGTCTTTCCCTCGTGGTCCCCCTGTGCTGTCTTTGTCTTTCCCTCGTGGTCCCCATGTGCTGTCTTTGTCTTTCCCTCGTGGTCCCCATGTGCTGTCTTTGTCTTTCCCTCGTGGTCCCCATGTGCTGTCTTTGTCTTTCACTCGCGGTCCCCATGTGCTGTCTTTGTCTTTCCCTCGTGGTCCCCCTGTGCTGTCTTTCCCTCGCGGTTGTCAGCTCTTTCACGAGCCTCGATTCAGTATAGAAAAAAAAAAAATTCAGGTGAAAGTCTGGTGTTGGCTTAGCGGTTAGGGTGCCAGCTTGGGATCCTAGGATCCTGGTGTTCGAATCCCGGTCGATCGCTGAATTAACACCAGGGGGGGTTGACTCAGCCTGTCATCCCTCTGAGGTCGGCAAATTGAGTACTAGTTCACTAGTAATTCCCTGTATCGCAAGAGGCGACTAACAAGGTTGGCGGTAGGAAGGGCATCGGGCCATAAATCATCGCTTCAAAAAGGGGACTATGGTGCCCAAAAAAGGCCAACTCCCGCTCTGTGGTGAAAAGTGGCCTCGAAAGGCGGTTCCTTTCAGGTGAAGAAGAAAAGAAAATCAAAAGAGGCGCCTTTCTATCGACATTTAAACATATCCAAGAAGTTCCAATTCAAATACAGTGTTTTGAATGTTAATATGGCATTTATGAGAGTCTGATTTTTGGTTTGACCTCATATTACGCAAGGGCATGCAGATGCCCAATGCTTAATTTTCATTCTAGTGTTCTAGTCAGGTTCACTATGTTTTTTCGTTCAAAATCATGGTAGATTAGCAAACCTATACATTTTTGGAAACGTTATTACATGGAAAATCTGAAAATCAATGTTTACATTTGCCAATTCCGACCAATTCGATTCGACCAATTCGACCAATCGACCAATTCCATTCGACCAATCGCTTCGATCGACCATTCGACCAATCGACCAATTCCATTCGACCAATTCGACCATTCGACCAATCGCTTCGATCGACCATTCGACCAATTCGATCGATTCGATTCATCGAATTCGATTCGATCGACCATTCGACCAATTCGATTTGCCAATCAATTTGACCGACCTTTGCTTGTGTGGAACGGACTGTGAAAACGATGCGGACTATATTGTCGGATACGACACACAGGACAGTGATGACGAACTCTAAATGGCATATTCTGTAATCGTGTATGTTTGATGCCATTGACTGCCTGTGTATATTTTGTCATTGACTGCCTGTGTAGATGTGAAGTTATACTGACTGCATGTGTATATATGATTTTGCTGACTGCCTGTGTATGTTTGGTGATATGAATTATTGTGACACATTTTGATGTTATTAACTGCCTGTACAAAATGATAACATGTATTTGATTATGCAACTTATCGCGAATATAAAGACAGTATTTTGCAATTCAAAACCTTTGATTCGTGTCTTACCATTCCCCATAGCACTAATTTGATACTTTCATTGGATTCCTTGTCCCTGAAAATATAGGTTTAGTATATTTTTAAAAGTTTTTAGGGTAATTAGAGGCAGAAATAGAACAAAATATGTATTTTACAGTGGCCATTTTGAAAATCCAAAATGGCCGCCATACAGGTATCTCTCCAAATGTAAACATTGATTTTTAGTTTCCTTATGCTATAACCTTTCCAAAAATGTATAGGTTTGCTAATCTACCATGATTTTGAACGAAATATAATTTATTGACATAGTGAACCTGACTATTCCTGGTGTCATATAATCGTAAAAATAGTACAGTTTGAAAGCCAATTAGATTTACTTGGTCGCAAAGCTGATAATCGATTTACTTGGAACAAAAGTTTGTGTCCGTTTAACCAAAAAGATTTCTGTTTTAAAAGCCCATCTTTTTGGAATCGAAGATGAAGTGGGAATTGGTGCTTAATGTGGTGGTTCCCACTGTAACATGTTTTTCGATGACAACAGGAACCCTTTTGGACACAGAAGAGCACAAAATCTTTATATAGTAATACTTATTTCTCCAAGCAATAGAAAATACAAAGTTTAAAAAAAAAAAGTACACAAACACCAACAACAACCACACGAGCAACACCAACTAGGTGTTGTAAAATATCATTTTTGCATGTTTCACTTCCTTTTACATCTTCATTGATACTCGCAGATAGACATGCAATGTGTTTGTGAAGTTTGTTTGTGAAGTAATAAAGAAAAGAAAAAAAGAGAAAAAAAAACAAAGCAGAATTTTAAAAACTTATGGGGAAAGTTGATTGGTGCCTTTTCATGACAATGACTGAAAAACGACAGTTTGCAATCGGTGTGTTCAAGACACCAACCATGCATGTCAGAAAGCTCGTCTCCAACAAAGATCGAACAAAAATAAATAAAGACATTTATTTAATGCTGAAGGCTCCAGGCACGGACTATATAGTCCTCATCGAGGCCTGGCCTTAAATACAAGAGAAGAAAAGTGTATGATGAAAAGTGCATGATGTTCGTTTGTAAGAAAGTTTAAAGCTAGCCCAGGGAGCTGTAGTTTGAGCGAGAGAAAGCAAGACCAGAAATCCTGACATGGAGAGTTTAAGATGGTTCCGGGCACCACTTTAACGCTCCCAAGTCAGAACGGTAGTACTACCCTGGGCGGTTGCTGTCTGCAACCTACTACCTAAAAAAAAAAAAAAAAGGAGAATTGCTTTGCAATGCATGTCTCTTACCAAGTTTCTGTTCAATATGTTAAAGCGTTAGGTTTGAAAAGTCTGGAGAACTGGCCCATGTGTAATATGTGATGTTTTCCAAGTTAAAAAAGTGCAAAGCTTCGTGAAAAATTGGTGAAACGCCCCGAAACCCAAAATTGTCCTGGGACTTATTTAACAAAGCCATGTACCAAATTTCAGTTGAATATGTTAAAGGGAAAGGCAGAACATCTGGAAAACGACAGGTGGGATGGACGGATAGCAAACCTATAGTCCCATCTGGGTAGGAGACTAATAAATTTACGCAATCACCACGCAACAGCAATGTTGCGATTGGCATGCTAAAATGAAGAAACTAAAACAAAGAAAATTCCTTGACATTGTTCTCACAATCAAAAAATAAAATAAAAATTTAATAGAACGCCTTATTCCACCCCTTCTTGAGAAAAGTTTTTTTTCAACTCTTGCTTTGCGTTTCCGATATCAATCTATATTAGCTTTGTTCGTGAACTTTGAATAACAGATGCAATGTGAAGCCGATGGGTCAAACAGTCCAGAGCTGAACCTTCTGCCAACCGCACGGTAAATTTGATCGGTCAAGATGGCGTAGAATGGCGTTACTTTTATCCAAGTCCTGCTAAACGGGGGGGGGGTTTTGGGAGGTACACACGAGGCGAATTTTGTTCTAGTGTTCAAATATCGAATTCGATTGAAAAAAAAGTTTTTATGTTGTAGAAAAAAATTTTTTAAAACATTTATTCGGACGTTTGGCGCTGTTGATCCAGTCTTTTATACAACCTTTTTAACACGTGCAATTAGTTATTTTTGCCTGTTGTTTGTGTCCTTTGTGACATCCATAAAAATTAAGTTTCCTGTTTGGAATATTCTTCTTTAACAGCCATAGTTATTCCAACATTCTTGCGGGGTTGGCCAGGGTCGGGGGGGGGAGAAGGGGAGCTTCTCTGAAGATTTGGAATGATCTTCAGTTTTGTTTGACGACCAGACAGACTGAGGAGATTGCTTTACCGCATTGAGATGAGACTACAATTTGCCAAATTCAGACCAAAGTACTTCCATAAACTTCAGGTTTGCATTCCAATTAGTGTTCTACAGTGTTCACATTATACAGACTTGGCATTTAATATGGAATATTTTTTTTTTCTTGACTTGGGTTTACTTTCTTAACTAAGTATATCAATCTGGTGAGTTTCTTTTACACTTTGGTGATTTATTTGTTGAAAGAACCATGTCACTGATTGTCTGTCGCAGCAAGAAGTCAAAAACAGGATTATATCACAGGTGGCGTGGCAAAATGTACGGACAGGTGCATTTGATGATTGGCTTCACAATCGGGTATACAAGGGTTGTTGCATTCTGTATTAGTGGAAAACAACTGCTGCACATCTTCAAAAGTTATTGCCGCTTCCTCTGGAGATGGTCCGTCAACTCGACAATGCTGTTCGTCATGGAGTGGTGGCTTTACGAAATTACGGCATGAAACAGCGTGCTATTGCTCGGCAGTATGGCATAACTCAAGGTCAGGTGTCAAAGATCCTGAAACGAAATGCTCAGAGGGGTGTCCCTACTCCAATACCGAGGCCAGGACGTCCCCGCAGAACGACAAGGAGGGATGATCGCCAGCTGCACCGGTTAGTCCGCAATGGCCGTACCAAGTCAGCTAATCGGCTTAGGGCTGAGTGGCAGCAACTGACAAATGTGCCTGTATCCAGAAAGCTCGTCAACCAATGACTGGTTCAAGCAGGCTATCGTGCCAGGCGTCCCCTGAGAAAGCCACGCCTGACCAGACAACACCACCAGTGCCGATTGCAGTGGGCCAGAGAGCACCGCCAATGGCAGCCAGGACACTGGAATCACGTGATCTTCAGTGACGAGTCTAGATTTCTGGTCTATCGTCAAGATGGCCGTGTCCGAGTGCGCAGACAAGTGCATGGAGCCTACAACAAAGATTGTATAGTGCCAATAGTCCAAGCTGGAGGTGGTGGGGTGACCGTTTGGGCTGCTTTTCACGCAGGGGGCAAGAATGACCTGGTTGTTCTGAATGGAAACCTGAACCAGTTCAAGTACAGGGCCATTCTGGAAGAAACATTGCTTCCATTTGCTCGTGCAGCCTTTCGAGGAAACTTTGTCTTCCAAGATGACAATGCACAGCCTCATCGTGCTCGCATGATCCAACACTTTCTTGCTGACCATGGTGTAGAGCATATAGAGTGGCCTGCCATGTCCCCGGATATGAATCCGATAAAGAACTTGTGGGCAGAATTAACGCCTCAAATCGACCACTTGGACCAGCAGCCGACCTGTGTGCGTGAATTGCAGCAGGCTATTGTCACTGCATGGCAAGTGATTCCTGTCCAAACCTTGGCAAATCTCGTGAACAGCATGCCTCAACGTATACGTGCTCTCCTGAATGCTCGTGGGGGTTACACGAAGTACTGAACTGTAATTTTACTATCCGTAATCCCAGTCGTAATTTAACTTTTGTTTTTGTAAAAAAAAATTTTGGCTAATGTGCAAAATAAAGAGATACTTCTGGAAAACGTACAGAAGTTTAACACAGTACTGTCCATGAATTGAGTTCGATATCAGTTTACATCACTTTTAAGGATCAATTTATTTGTTTCAAAATGTCAAATGTGGTTTTTGTTTCTTTTAAAGGTCACATTAACAAAATCTAGAATAATTTCAACATAATTCCAATGAACTTTTGGTTCTAAGACATCTTGAAAAGTAAGTTCACCCCCACAAAAAAAATATTCCATATTAAATGCCAAGTCTATCATTAAATTGAAATAATTCGTTCCTCGATCATCAACTGGCATCTGTCAAACAGAGAACCAATTGCTGAATCCCGCTTTACGCTACTTGCGTGGGGCAATAACGAAAGGGAACTGTGCTAGACTTGTAGCAAAAAGAATGGATAACAATAATTATTACAAACAGGTAACCGAGAAAATGCCTTGGAAGAAGCCGAGGTCGACCAAACATCAGATGGAGAGATTGAATTTGAAAAATTATTTAGCAGAGTGCAAAAATGTCACATTTCATCCAATGCAACCGAACGGCCCTTGAATTAAATTTAATTTAAAGGAGGCCCTAGTCCTGCAGTGAATCAAATAGACTAGTCAAAGCAAGTCCAAGTCGGAACACACCCGAATAACTATGAATGCAAACTATTTCTGAAACCACATTCTATTTACAATCCATGGATCTTAAAATCGTTCGGAACAGCAAAAAGAAATAAATAAATAAAAATAAATAAATAAATACTTCATCGACTTGATCTGCAGTCAGACGACGACATGAAACAAACCAACAGAAGAAAGACTCACGCCCAGAAATCTTCTACAGTATCAAACTTTGTCACAATGCGGAGGTTGTCCGACCAGACGCGGTTTTTTTCATTCCGAAGGAACCACAAACACCAGCTGGGGAACAACAACAACAAAAAATATATATCTATCTATAATTCCAGTAATCTCTGTCTGTCTGTCTGTACGTTTGTCTGTGACCGCTGTTTCTCGACAACCACGGGTCCGATATACTTTTAACTTGCCAGGTATATTGCTGGGGACCCGAGGATGTGCCTTTTCAAGGTTTCATATTAATCGGACAATTACTTACCGAGCTATGTCCAAAAAACGATTCAACCAATCAGAGAGCAGCGAACGATCGCGTGTGCCGAACGTGGCGGGCACACTCTGCCTCGGATGGCACATTTGAGAGCGTATTCATTTATTTCACGTTTGCAAACTATGTTGGCGTTAAACTATGTTTTACAACTAATAAAAACGAATTTGCGATTCATTCGCTTTCCTGCGCGTTTGTGCACGCGATGGCGATTTCTTTACCAAACTCCGGAAGCCGTTCGCTTTGGACCAAACCATTGCATGTAAATAGAGGGGGGGGATTGTCACCACTCGCAAGCCGTTCGCTTTGGACCAAACCATTTCATGTAAATAGAGGGGGGGGATATAATTTTAGATATAGATATAGTACGGGCATGCCCTAGTATATAATAATTAGGGCAGCGAATGGACCAATCGTTTGAGCGTTAAATTACTTTACACAACCTCACCAGTTCTGAAGAGGGTGCTTGTGGCCAAGGAATGATATTTGACAATCCTTTTTGCATTCAGCATCGTCCTGGTCTGAATCCTTTATCGCTTTAGGATCGGCCATCTGCACGACAGGGTAAGCAAGGAGAAAAAAAAGAAAAAAGAAAAAAGAAAAAAGGAAAAACAAGTCAGGAGACGACGATGGTTCACGAGCGAGCGGTATTCAATGACAAAGGATGGACTATAACCGAAACAGGCCCGGACTGGGGGGTCGGGGGCCCACGTCGCAGGTGTCGGCCCCCGACATGCAGTGTACATGCCTATTTACAAAGGGCCCCAATGCGCTGTGTGCGCAGGCCTTTAAGAGCCAGCTGTACGTAATTGTGTGTGGTGCTCGCCCGGAAATGTCAAAACGAAGGTTACTGACCTTGAAATGATAGAAAATAATGTATAATCAGTTATGAGGTTAGTTAGGGACAATACCGAAAATTCGGTTTGATTCCGACAACTTTGAAAATTTGACCTTTGTGACCTTCAAAGGTCAAAGGTCGAAGGTTCTGAAATTTGTTGGAAAACTTGTATTTGATGTGTGATAATATAAGATCATGTACGACATTTCACCCTATCAGGAAGCAAACAATGTAATAAAACTATCAAAAATCGACTTTTCTAAATTTTGTGACCTTGGGGCAAAAATGAAAATTCGAGCTCTGTGGGGCTAGACACATGACATTGGCCTAACCAAATACCGAAACCCCTGTCAGATTCCATCAACTCCCTCGGAGAAGATGTAGCTTGAACTCGATTACCCCCTAAAAAGAAATCTTTTTCGGGCCCACAATGGGCGCAATACGCCCACTCGAGGCAGGACAACTAGATCATGATATCAACCTCCCACCCAAGTTTCATCAAGATCGGATGATATCGGGTAGTTATGACACACACACACACACACACACACACACACACACACACACACACACACACACACACACACACACACACACACACACACACACAGTATCGGTTGTTCCTAAACTTAAATAATTTAAAGGATTGTTGTAAAATGATGTTAATTTCACAACATCCCATATTCAACTTTATTTAAATTGTAAACCTCAAACATAGTTTCTCCACCTGAAGCAAGAACCTTAACCCGTAAGCAATTGACTAGTTTCCTGACTGCATGGATCATCAGCTGGGCACCGTTCTTCCTCGAGGTTTCAATCCTTTCAGCCCAGGACCTCTCCAAACGGCGGATCCACAACCTCGATCATGGATCCACATCAATAGATGGTACATCAGTAGATCCACAACCTCAGTTGCGTCCAGGCAGTCAGTCAACCCATCAATGCAACATATTCAACTTTACTCGCAATAGGATTTAATGCATTATCATATATTTATAACTTTCCTTACACACTCAATAATATGATATCATTAAATCATGCACATCTTACTTTAAATACATCAATCCACTAACTAGCACGACCACACCACCTACCTCTCGATCAAACTGTATTTCTAATGTTCAAACTGTCACCATTAACGGTTTTTTGCATGCTGCCGTATCCTAGCAACCACCGATTCCCAGCAACATTGATTTGTAGTATATTTAATTATTATATTGTACTGTATTTACATAAAGATCTCATGAATATTATATTGTACTGTACTTGTATTATATTGTACTGTAGTATAATAATATTATATTGTACTGTACTTGTATTATGTTGTACTGTAATACAATAATATTATATTGTACACATCGAATGTTCAAACTGTCTTTTATAACGGTTTTTTGCATGCTGCCGTATCCTAGCAACCACGATTTGTAGTATATTTGTAGTACGTGTGTGCGCGCACGCACACACACACACACACACACACACACACACACACACACACACACACACACACACACACACACACACACACACACACACACACACACACACACACACACACACACACACACACACACACCTGTTTGATAACTCGTGAACCAACAAATGAACAGATGTTGCACAACAGCAAAATAACCTTTACAAAGGTCATTCAGAACATCTTGTGCCCTCCATTGAAATCTGAGCAACTCAGTCTCAATCGTATATGATCTGTCATGTGTTTCCCATGCAAGGGAGTGGGGCGAGCAGGAGTGGGGCGAGCAGGAGTGGGGCGAGCAGGAGTGAGGCGAGCAGGAGTGAGGCGAGCAGGAGTGAGGCGAGCAGGAGTGGGGCGAGCAGGAGTGGGGCGAGCAGGAGTGGGGCGAGCAGGAGTGGGGCGAGCAGGACAGGGATCTAAAAATGATTATGGTCCCAGGTTACTCTGTATAAAATTTCATGTTTTTATCATAAAATGCACACCTGGTTTGACTATCCGCCACACGACAACAGTCATATAAATAATCAACTCTTCAAACTCGGATGTTACCTTGTTAACTACAGCCCGCATCCTCCCAACCACCATCGTTACCACACACACGCCGATTCAAACATCACCTTCCTGTATACATCAGTTAACTCACCACCACAATAAACAAAGCAATTGCATATATGTATGTATATGTATACATATGTGTGCGTGTATGTATGAATGTGTAAATGGGTATGTATGAATTTATATGTGTATATGAATGTGTGTATGAATGTATATGTGTATGTGTGTATGAATGTATACGTCTATGTGTGTGTGAATGTGTGCAAGTGTGTATGAATGTATCTGTATATGTATGTATGTATCTGTGTATGTATGTATGTATCTGTGTATGTATGTATGTATCTGTGTATGTATGTATGTATCTGTGTATGTATGTATGTATGTATCTGTGTATGTATGTATGTATGTATCTGTGTATGTATGTATGTATCTGTGTATGTATGTATGTATCTGTGTATGTATGTATGTATCTGTGTATGTATGTATGTATCTGTGTATGTATGTATGTATGTATCTGTGTATGTATGTATGTATGTATCTGTGTATGTATGTATGTATGTATCTGTGTATGTATGTATGTATGTATCTGTGTATGTATGTATGTATGTATCTGTGTATGTATGTATGTATGTATCTGTGTATGTATGTATGTATGTATCTGTGTATGTATGTATGTATGTATGTATCTGTGTATGTATGTATGTATGTATGTATCTGTGTATGTATGTATGTATGTATGTATCTGTGTATGTATGTATGTATGTATCTGTGTATGTATGTATGTATGTATCTGTGTATGTATGTATGTATGTATCTGTGTATGTATGTATGTATCTGTGTATGTATGTATGTATCTGTGTATGTATGTATCTGTGTATGTATGTATCTGTGTATGTATGTATCTGTGTATGTATGTATCTGTGTATGTATGTATCTGTGTATGTATGTATCTGTGTATGTATGTATCTGTGTATGTATGTATCTGTGTATGTATGTATCTGTGTATGTATGTATCTGTGTATGTATGTATCTGTGTATGTATGTATCTGTATATGTATGTATCTGTGTATGTATGTATCTGTGTATGTATGTATCTGTGTATGTATGTATCTGTGTATGTATGTATCTGTGTATGTATGTATCTGTGCATGTATGTATCTGTGCATGTATGTATCTGTGCATGTATGTATCTGTGCATGTATGTATCTGTGCATGTATGTATCTGTGCATGTATGTATCTGTGCATGTATGTATCTGTGCATGTATGTATCTGTGCATGTATGTATCTGTGCATGTATGTATCTGTGCATGTATGTATCTGTGCATGTATGTATCTGTGCATGTATGTATCTGTGCATGTATGTATCTGTGCATGTATGTATCTGTGCATGTATGTATCTGTGCATGTATGTATCTGTGCATGTATGTATCTGTGCATGTATGTATCTGTGCATGTATGTATCTGTGCATGTATGTATCTGTGCATGTATGTATCTGTGCATGTATGTATCTGTGCATGTATGTATCTGTGCATGTATGTATCTGTGCATGTATGTATCTGTGCATGTATGTATCTGTGCATGTATGTATCTGTGTATGTATGTATCTGTGTATGTATGTATCTGTGTATGTATGTATCTGTGCATGTATGTATCTGTGCATGTATGTATCTGTGTATGTATGTATCTGTGTATGTATGTATCTGTGTATGTATGTATCTGTGTATGTATGTATCTGTGCATGTATCTATCTGTGCATGTATGTATCTGTGCATGTATGTATCTGTGCATGTATGTATCTGTGCATGTATGTATCTGTGCATGTATGTGTCTGTGCATGTATGTATCTGTGCATGTATGTATCTGTGCATGTATGTATCTGTGCATGTATGTATCTGTGTATGTATGTATCTGTGTATGTATGTATCTGTGCATGTATGTATCTGTGCATGTATGTATCTGTGCATGTATGTATCTGTGCATGTATGTATCTGTGCATGTATGTATCTGTGCATGTATGTATCTGTGCATGTATGTATCTGTGTATGTATGTATCTGTGTATGTATGTATCTGTGTATGTATGTATCTGTGTATGTATGTATCTGTGTATGTATGTATTTGTGTATGTATCCGTGTATGTATGCATCTGTGTATGTATGTATTTGTGTATGTATGTATTTGTGTATGTATGTATCCGTGTATGTATGTATCCGTGTATGTATGTATCTGTGTATGTATGTATTTGTGTATGTCTGTATCTGTGCATGTGTGCATATGTTTGCGCATGCATATGTGTTGTGTGCGTGTGTACATCTGAAAACAAGGTTAGTCCGATATCCACCAAAATTGGCATACAGGTAGTTAGCAGCCAGGGTAATAAACCCTTCGCTACCCCCGCTGCGAGAGAAAGGAGGGGGAGAATAGTGAGTGAGGAGGGGGGGGGGGGAATGGAGGATGAGGGAGGGAGGGAGGGGTGAGGGAGGATGGGAGGCGACGGGGGGAGGGAGGAGGAGGGGACGGGGGGTGGGGGGGACGGGGGGAGGGGGGGAGGGAGGAGGAGGGGACGGGGGGAGGGGGGAGGGAGGAGGAGGGGACGGGGGGGAGAGAGGAGGAGGGGACGGGGGGAGGATGAGTGGAGGGGAGCAGGAGGGGTGGAGGGAGGGGAGGAGAGACCACCTGGAAACGCTCCCGAACGGAACAGGTCTTTCTATTTCTAATCCAATTGACATTCCATACCCACTAACCACTTGAAAGGACTCATTCTCACCTAGCTTCCCCTAGAAACCCCATAACCCCGTTACTGCATGCTATCAAGACGCAACATTTACAAGCAAATTGCAAAAAATAACAAAAAAAAAAAGGTTTTTGTAAAACAATAACTCGCGAAGCAGCTGTTTCTGAATACGGTACTTGTACTGCGTACACAACCTCCTTAACTTGACTTGCTCCCAACAAACACCTGTGCAGAGTTGGCGCCGAAATCACAGCAAACAAAAATAAATTAATAAAAGAAACAAAAACAGTGACGTATATGTGTTCAAAAATGACACCGTGCCGTTTGGCGTGTGAAGCCAACGGGACCAATGAGTCGCCAGTGCCATCACCTGTGAGCCTGTTCGTTATTTGCGTCACAGCTCGTAAACAATTCAAGCAATCACCGTAATGGTACGGTCCATCCGCATGCACAAATCACGGTAATGGTACGGTCCATCCGCATGCACAAATCACGGTAATGGTACGGTCCATCCGCATGCACAAAACACGGTAATGGTACGGTCCATCCGCATGCACAAATCACGGTAATGGTACGGTCCATCCGCATGCACAAATCACCGTAATGGTACGGTCCATCCGCATGCACAAATCACCGTAATGGTACGGTCCATCCGCATGCACAAATCACGGTAATGGTACGGTCCATCCGCATGCACAAAACACGGTAATGGTACGGTCCATCCGCATGCACAAATCACGGTAATGGTACGGTCCATCCGCATGCACAAATCACGGTAATGGTACGGTCCATCCGCATGCACAAAACACGGTAATGGTACGGTCCATCCGCACACAAATCACGGTAATGGTACGGTCCATCCGCATGCACAAATCACGGTAATGGTACGGTCCATCCGCATGCACAAATCACGGTAATGGTACGGTCCATCCGCACACAAATCACGGTAATGGTACGGTCCATCCGCATGCACAAATCACGGTAATGGTACGGTCCATCCGCATGCACAAATCACGGTAATGGTACGGTCCGGTCCGCGTAAACAGGGCACGGTAATGGTACGGTCCAGTGTCATCCAATATACACGGCACTGGTACGGTACTTCCTTATGCACATGGTACGGTCCGTCCGCGTGCACGTAGCATGACGATCTCAAGTCACCGTATTGTTCGAATTACCCAAAGAGCGTATGAAATGTCAAAAATGCGGAATTCGAAGTGAAGCTGTGGGGAAGAGCAGGCCGCGAGAGGAGGACATTCGGACCATCACAACCGTGTCACATCGTCATTGCAGAACATGGAACTGCACCTGTTGAAATGTAACGAGTTTAACAGTTTAATGAACACGAACTATTAAAGGATTGTCCTCGTGGTTTAAATACTAAACTTGCGTTTCGTCGGTCTTGTTTAGGTCTTGTTTAGTGTCGGTCTTGTTTGGTGTCGGTCTTGTTTGGTGTCGGTCTTGTTTGGTGTAGGTCTTGTTTGGTGTCGGTCTTGTTTGGTGTAGGTCTTGTTTGGTGTCGGTCTTGTTTGGTGTCGGTCTTGTTTGGTGTCGGTCTTGTTTGGTGTCGGTCTTGTTTGGTGTCGGTCTTGTTTGGTGTCGGTCTTGTTTGGTGTCGGTCTTGTTTGGTGTCGGTCTTGTTTGGTGTCGGTCTTGTTTGGTGTCGGTCTTGTTTGGTGTCGGTCTTGTTTGGTGTCGGTCTTGTTTGGTGTCGGTCTTGTTTGGTGTCGGTCATGTTTGGTGTCGGTCTTGTTTGGTGTCGGTCTTGTTTGGTGTCGGTCTTGTTTGGTGTAGGTCTTGTTTAGGTCTTGTTTGATGTCGGTCTTGTTTGGTGTCGGTCTTGTTTGGTGTAGGTCTTGTTTAGTGTCGGTCTTGTTTAGTGTCGGTCTTGTTTAGTGTAGGTCTTGTTTGGTGCCGGTCTTGTTTGGTGCCGGTCTTGTTTGGTGTCGGTCTTGTTTGGTGTCGGTCTTGTTTGGTGTCGGTCTTGTTTGGTGTAGGTCTTGTTTGGTGTAGGTCTTGTTTAGTGCAGGACTTGTTTAGTGTCGGTCTTGTTTGGTGTCGGTCTTGTTTGGTGCCGGTCTTGTTTGGTGCCGGTCTTGTTTGGTGCCGGTCTTGTTTGGTGCCGGTCTTGTTTGGTGCCGGTCTTGTTTGGTGGAGGTCTTGTTTGGTGGAGGTCTTGTTTGGTGGAGGTCTTGTTTGGTGGAGGTCTTGTTTGGTGTCGGTCTTGTTTGGTGGAGGTCTTGTTTGGTGTCGGTCTTGTTTAGTGTAGGTCTTGTTTAGTGTAGGTCTTGTTTGGTGCCGGTCTTGTTTGGTGTCGGTCTTGTTTAGTGTAGGTCTTGTTTGGTGTCGGTCTTGTTTGGTGTCGGTCTTGTTTGGTGTCGGTCTTGTTTGGTGTCGGTCTTGTTTGGTGTCGGTCTTGTTTAGTGTAGGTCTTGTTTGGTGTCGGTCTTGTTTGGTGTCGGTCTTGTTTAGTGTAGGTCTTGTTTGGTGTAGGTCTTGTTTGGTGCCGGTCTTGTTTGGTGTCGGTCTTGTTTAGTGTCGGTCTTGTTTGGTGTCGGTCTTGTTTGGTGGAGGTCTTGTTTGGTGCCGGTCTTGTTTGGTGTCGGTCTTGTTTGGTGCCGGTCTTGTTTGGTGCCGGTCTTGTTTGGTGTCGGTCTTGTTTGGTGTCGGTCTTGTTTGGTGCCGGTCTTGTTTGGTGCCGGTCTTGTTTGGTGGAGGTCTTGTTTAGTGGAGGTCTTGTTTAGCGTAGGTCTTGTTTGGCGTAGGTCTTGTTTGGCGTCGGTCTTGTTTGGCGTCGGTCTTGTTTAGTGTAGGTCTTGTTTAGTGTAGGTCTTGTTTAGTGTAGGTCTTGTTTAGGTCTTGTTTAGTGTAGGTCTTGTTTGATGTCGGTCTTGTTTGGTGTCGGTCTTGTTTGGTGTCGGTCTTGTTTGGTGTCAGTCTTGTTTGGTGCCGGTCTTGTTTGGTGTCGGTCTTGTTTGGTGTCGGTCTTGTTTGGTGTCGGTCTTGTTTGGTGTCGGTCTTGTTTGGTGTAGGTCTTGTTTGGTGTAGGTCTTGTTTAGTGTCGGTCTTGTTTTATGTAGATCTTGTTTAGTGTAGGTCTTGTTTAGTGTAGGTCTTGTTTAGTGTAGATCTTGTTTAGTGTAAGTCTTGTTTAGTGTAGGTCTTGTTTAGTGTAGATCTTGTTTAGTGTAAGTCTTGTTTAGTGTAGATCTTGTTTAGTGTCGGTCTTGTTTAGTGTCGGTCTTGTTTTATGTAGATCTTGTTTAGTGTAGGTCTTGTTTCGTGTCGGTCTTGTTTAGTGTAGGTCTTGTTTGGTGTCGGTCTTGTTTGGTGTCGGTCTTGTTTGGTGTAGGTCTTGTTTGGTGTCGGTCTTGTTTGGTGTAGGTCTTGTTTGGTGTCGGTCTTGTTTGGTGTCGGTCTTGTTTGGTGTCGGTCTTGTTTGGTGTCGGTCTTGTTTGGTGTCGGTCTTGTTTGGTGTCGGTCTTGTTTGGTGTCGGTCTTGTTTGGTGTCGGTCTTGTTTGGTGTCGGTCTTGTTTGGTGTCGGTCTTGTTTGGTGTCGGTCTTGTTTGGTGTCGGTCTTGTTTGGTGTCG
Source organism: Myxine glutinosa (assembly GCF_964187855.1). Lineage (NCBI taxonomy): Eukaryota > Metazoa > Chordata > Myxini > Myxiniformes > Myxinidae > Myxine > Myxine glutinosa. The sequence goes on from NC_136265.1 coordinate 32,355,693, forward strand.
GTCTTGTTTGGTGTCGGTCTTGTTTGGTGTCGGTCTTGTTTGGTGTCGGTCTTGTTTGGTGTCGGTCTTGTTTGGTGTCGGTCTTGTTTGGTGTCGGTCTTGTTTGGTGTCGGTCTTGTTTGGTGTCGGTCTTGTTTGGTGTAGGTCTTGTTTAGGTCTTGTTTGATGTCGGTCTTGTTTGGTGTCGGTCTTGTTTAGTGTAGGTCTTGTTTGGTGCCGGTCTTGTTTGGTGTCGGTCTTGTTTGGTGTCGGTCTTGTTTGGTGTCGGTCTTGTTTGGTGTCGGTCTTGTTTGGTGTCGGTCTTGTTTGGTGTCGGTCTTTTTTGGTGTCGGTCTTGTTTAGTGTAGGTCTTGTTTAGTGTCGGTCTTGTTTGGTGGAGGTCTTGTTTAGTGTAGGTCTTGTTTGGTGTCGGTCTTGTTTGGTGCCGGTCTTGTTTGGTGGAGGTCTTGTTTGGTGGAGGTCTTGTTTAGTGGAGGTCTTGTTTAGCGTAGGTCTTGTTTGGCGTAGGTCTTGTTTGGCGTCGGTCTTGTTTGGCGTCGGTCTTGTTTAGCGTAGGTCTTGTTTAGTGTAGGTCTTGTTTAGGTCTTGTTTAGTGTAGGTCTTGTTTAGTGTAGGTCTTGTTTAGGTCTTGTTTAGTGTAGGTCTTGTTTGATGTCGGTCTTGTTTGGTGTCGGTCTTGTTTGGTGTCGGTCTTGTTTAGTGTAGGTCTTGTTTAGTGTCGGTCTTGTTTAGTGTAGGTCTTGTTTAGTGTCGGTCTTGTTTGGTGTCGGTCTTGTTTGGTGTCGGTCTTGTTTGGTGTCGGTCTTGTTTGGTGCCGGTCTTGTTTGGTTTCGGTCTTGTTTGGTGTCGGTCTTGTTTGGTGTCGGTCTTGTTTGGTGTCGGTCTTGTTTGGTGTAGGTCTTGTTTGGTGTCGGTCTTGTTTAGTGTAGGTCTTGTTTGGTGTAGGTCTTGTTTAGTGTCGGTCTTGTTTTATGTAGATCTTGTTTAGTGTAGGTCTTGTTTAGTGTAGGTCTTGTTTAGTGTAGATCTTGTTTAGTGTAGGTCTTGTTTAGTGTAGATCTTGTTTAGTGTAAGTCTTGTTTAGTGTAGATCTTGTTTAGTGTCGGTCTTGTTTAGTGTCGGTCTTGTTTTATGTAAATCTTGTTTAGTGTAGGTCTTGTTTCGTGTCGGTCTTGTTTAGTGTAGATCTTGTTTAGTGTAGGTCTTGTTTAGTGTCGGTCTTGTTTTATGTAGATCTTGTTTAGTGTAGATCTTGTTTAGTGTAAGTCTTGTTTAGTGTAGATCTTGTTTAGTGTAGATCTTGTTTAGTGTCGGTCTTGTTTTATGTAGATCTTGTTTAGTGTAGATCTTGTTTAGTGTAGATCTTGTTTAGTGTAGGTCTTGTTTAGTGTAGATCTTGTTTGGTGCCGGTCTTGTTTGGTGCCGGTCTTGTTTGGTGCCGGTCTTGTTTGGTGCCGGTCTTGTTTGGTGTCGGTCTTGTTTGGTGTCGGTCTTGTTTGGTGTCGGTCTTGTTTGGTGTCGGTCTTGTTTGGTGTCGGTCTTGTTTAGTGTCGGTCTTGTTTTATGTAGATCTTGTTTAGTGTAGATCTTGTTTAGTGTAAGTCTTGTTTAGTGTAGATCTTGTTTAGTGTAGGTCTTGTTTAGTGTCGGTCTTGTTTTATGTAGATCTTGTTTAGTGTAGATCTTGTTTAGTGTAAGTCTTGTTTAGTGTAGATCTTGTTTAGTGTCGGTCTTGTTTTATGTAGATCTTGTTTAGTGTAGATCTTGTTTAGTGTCGGTCTTGTTTAGTGTAGGTCTTGTTTAGTGTAGATCTTGTTTGGTGCCGGTCTTGTTTGGTGCCGGTCTTGTTTGGTGCCGGTCTTGTTTGGTGCCGGTCTTGTTTGGTGTCGGTCTTGTTTGGTGTCGGTCTTGTTTGGTGTCGGTCTTGTTTGGTGTCGGTCTTGTTTGGTGTCGGTCTTGTTTGGTGTAGGTCTTGTTTGGTGTAGGTCTTGTTTAGTGCAGGACTTGTTTGGTGTCGGTCTTGTTTGGTGTCGGTCTTGTTTGGTGTAGGTCTTGTTTGGTGTCGGTCTTGTTTGGTGCCGGTCTTGTTTGGTGCCGGTCTTGTTTGGTGCCGGTCTTGTTTGGTGCCGGTCTTGTTTGGTGCCGGTCTTGTTTGGTGCCGGTCTTGTTTGGTGCCGGTCTTGTTTGGTGCCGGTCTTGTTTGGTGCCGGTCTTGTTTGGTGCCGGTCTTGTTTGGTGCCGGTCTTGTTTGGTGGAGGTCTTGTTTGGTGGAGGTCTTGTTTGGTGGAGGTCTTGTTTGGTGGAGGTCTTGTTTGGTGGAGGTCTTGTTTGGTGTCGGTCTTGTTTGGTGTCGGTCTTGTTTAGTGTAGGTCTTGTTTAGTGTAGATCTTGTTTAGTGTCGGTCTTGTTTAGTGTCGGTCTTGTTTTATGTAAATCTTGTTTAGTGTAGGTCTTGTTTCGTGTCGGTCTTGTTTAGTGTAGATCTTGTTTAGTGTAGGTCTTGTTTAGTGTCGGTCTTGTTTTATGTAGATCTTGTTTAGTGTAGATCTTGTTTAGTGTAAGTCTTGTTTAGTGTAGATCTTGTTTAGTGTAGATCTTGTTTAGTGTCGGTCTTGTTTTATGTAGATCTTGTTTAGTGTAGATCTTGTTTAGTGTAGATCTTGTTTAGTGTAGATCTTGTTTAGTGTAGATCTTGTTTAGTGTAGATCTTGTTTAGTGTAGATCTTGTTTAGTGGAGGTCTTGTTTCGTGTCGGTCTTGTTTAGTGTCGGTCTTGTTTCGTGTCGGTCTTGTTTAGTGTAGGTCTTGTTTAGTGTAGGTGTTTAGTTAGTTATTGGTAAAAGTGGGGTTTACGGTAAAATTAGGGTTTAGAGTTTGTTAAAAGTGGGGGTTTATTGTAAAAGTAGGGTTTAGAATTCATGGTAAAAGTGAGAGTTATTGTAAAAATGGGGATTTATGGTAAAAGTGAGGTTTATTGTAAAAGTAGGGTTTCGAGCTTATGGTAAAAGTGGGAGATTATGGTAAAATTAATCAGAATCTAATGTAAAATATACCCGATTAGTTTTTATTAAAATGAAAAAGGTTTGACTTAATGTAACACTTCGTATAAACGTCACAAATCGACGATCAAACTGTTTATACTGACATTACAATGTTGACATGACTGTGTAAAATACCTGCATCAAATACCTGCATTGCCATGATTACGTGAACGTGAGCGACGTCACTTCCTGAAGATCGAGCGCATTCTCAGGAAATGAATCGTTTCCATAAATAGATCTGAATAATCCGATTGTCCTCCAGGGGTTTAATTATAAACTGTAATCACAATCTTTGTTTGTCTTCTAGGTTTCATTTGGTTATCTTTGTGTCTCTTTTTCACTTTTCTCGTCTCCTTTTCACTTTATAAGACAAGGAAAAGCGAGGGAACTTGGAGGCGGCCATTTGGACTATCACACCTGTGGCACAAAAGTTCAAGTGATCATCATCAACATAATCGTCGTCATCATCATCATCATCCCCATCGTCATCATCACCATTGTCGGTGTCATTGTCATCGTCATTGTCATTGTTATCATCATCATTGTCATCGTCAGCATCATCACTATTGTCGGTATCATCATCATCATCATCACCATCGTCATTGTCGGTGTCATTGTCATCATTGTCATCGTAATCATCATCACTATTGTCGGTGTCATTGTCATCATCACCATCGTCATTGCCGGTGTCATTATCATCATCACCATCATCATCACCATCATCAACCCCATCGTCATCATCATTGACATCACCATTGTCGGTGTCATCACCATTGTCATCATAATCATCACCATAAGCAGCATACACATCACCATAATCATCATTATAATCATTACCATAATCATCATACGCATCATCATTATAATCATAATCATTATAATCATCACCATAATCATAATCATCACCATCATAATCATCACCACAATCATCATACTCATCGACATAATCATAATCACCATAATCATCTTTATAATCAGCATACTCATCACCATAAGCGTCATACTCGTCACCATAATCATTATCATTATAAGCATCAGCATAATCATCACAATCATATGCATCACCATAATCATACTCAAAACCATAATCATCATCATAATCATCACCACAATCATCATACTCATCACCATAATCATCACCATCACCATAATAATCATACTCATCACCATAATCATAATCGGCATAATCATCACCATAATCATCATACTCATCACCAGAATCATCTTTATAATCGCCATAATCAGCATAATCATCACCATAAGCGTCATACACGTCACCATAATCATTATCATTATAATCATCAGCATAATCATCACCATAATCATCATACTTCTCATCATAATCACCATCTTTATCATCAGCATAATCATCACCACAATCATCATACTCATCACCATAATCATCTTTATAATCACCATAAGCAGCATACACATCACCATCATTATAATAATCACCATAATCATCATACTCATCATAATCATTATAATCACTATAATCATAATCATCACTATAATCATAATCATCCTATTCAGTCCACTGAAGGACGAAAGGTCTCCCTCAATTCTCAACCCACGTTGGCACAGTTTTGTCATTTCCCGCCACACGAACTCACCTCCTCGTGTGACATCGTAGGATCTATAACGTCCACCAAGGACCCAATGCTGTCAGACCGCCGGGTCCGTCAGCTCAACCAAACGCGCATCCAGATACATTGATGCCTCGCCTGCCGCGTGAAACACCTGGAGTATGGCAGGTCATACCTGGGTCGGGATTCGAACCCACGCCAGACAGCTCAGAGACGAGTGTGCCGACATCTGTCCTGCCAACCCAGTGCTCATATCATATAATATAATTATATTGTCATTGCTGTGACGTCACACAATGACAATAACACGTCGTTCAACCTGCAATCATACCTGTGCTGTACACGTGTGTATTGGGTGGGGTGCGAAGAGGAACCCAGCAGGAGGAAGCAACCTTCCGTTATTCATGGTATTTGTTGCTCTTCGAAAACACGTTTTGAGGAATTCCATTTTGAAATGTTTGCATTGCACCTGGAACACGTGAGAACAAAAGAAAACTTGGTCACGTGATGTGCATTCTATTCCATGACGTGGTAGTGTAAGCAGAAGTTGACATGCAGGTAACAACCGGTTTGGCAGGTGACTGCGACTCCATTCCGTTTTATACCACAGGTAGAGGCAGTGGTGCCCCAGAGAGCACCTGGAGAAACTGTACTATAGAGCAAGGTAACAGTGAGGAACGGATTAGGGGAAACTGCTGTAATGAGGTGTACGCAGGTGTGATCAGACCTCAGACAGGTGCTCCATTCGCGTATGAAGGTGAGCTCTAAAGGCTAAACGTGGCATGAAGACGACGACGATGATGATGGGCAGCGTACGTGGATGGTGGTACCTCTTTTCGGATTGATCACAACCACCAGGTATGATCACAATCCACGATATATAATTGCATGTACCTGTACTGTATGTGGTAGGATGGCCGAGATCGGTAGATGTATGTACACTCGCCTCTGGGTTCGAATCCCGACGGTGTTTCACGGGTAGGGTGATGCGTCAATGTCGGATGGACGTTAAGCCGGTTGTCCCGTCTGCCGGAATTAGTTGGTGTACGTTTAAGACCCCATTGTGTCCTTTGCAAGGAGTTGGCGAGTTATCGCCGGCACCCTGGAAAAATTCCTGCCCGAGCTTGTATGTGGTGGCACCTACTGACCTACTTATTACGTACGCAGATATTGAAAACGACGTTGCCAAAAATGACCACAACATCAGCAGGCAAGCTGCGAATAAACCAAACTCGCTCCTGCCTCTTGGGTCACTTTCAATGCTATGCGTTTTGCCATCCACCCCCAAACGATCTGTGTGCCACCCACCTCCAAACCATCTGCGTGCCACCCACCCGCAAGCTATCTGCGTGCCACCCACTTCCAAACTATGTGTGTGCCACCCACCTCCAAACTATCTGTGTGCCACCCACCTCCAAACTATCTGTGTGCCACCCACCTCCAAACTATCTGCGTGCCACCCACATCCAAACTATCTGCGTGCCACCTATCTCCAAACTACCTGTGTGCTACCCACCCCCAAACTATCTGCGTGGCACCTATCTCCAAACTACCTGTGTGCCACCCACCTCCAAACTATCTGCGTGCTACCCACCCCCAAACTATCTGCATGCCACCCACCCCCAAACTATCTGCGTGCCACCTATCTCCAAACTATCTGCGTGCCACCCACCCACAAACTATCTGCATGCCACCCACCCCCAAACTATCTGCGTGCCACCTATCTCCAAACTACCTGTGTGCTACCCACCCCCAAACGATCTGCATGCTACCCACCACCAAACTGTGTGCCACCCACCTCCAAACTATCTGCATGCCACCCACCCCCAAACTATCTGCGTGCCACCTATCTCCAAACTACCTGTGTGCTACCCACCCCCAAACTATCTATGTGCCACCCACCTCCAAACTATCTGCGTGCTACCCACCCCCAAACGATCTGCATGCCACCCACCCCCAAACTATCTGCGTGCCACCCACCCCCAAACGATCTGCATGCCACCCACCACCAAACTATCTGTGTGCCACCCACCCCCAAACGATCTGCGTGCCATAACCAAACCATCTGCGTGCCATACCCAAACCATCTGCGTGCCATACCCAAACCATCTGCGTGCCATACCCAAACCATCTGCGTGCCATACCCAAACCATCTGCGTGCCATACCCAAACCATCTGCGTGCCATACCCAAACCATCTGCGTGCCATACCCAAACCATCTGCGTGCCATACCCAAACCATCTGCGTGCCATACCCAAACCATCTGCGTGCCATACCCAAACCATCTGCGTGCCATACCCAAACCATCTGCGTGCCATACCCAAACCATCTGCGTGCCATACCCAAACCATCTGCGTGCCATACCCAAACCATCTGCGTGCCATACCCAAACCATCTGCGTGCCATACCAAAACCATCTGCGTGCCATACCCAAACCATCTGCGTGCCATACCCAAACCATCTGCGTGCCATACCCAAACCATCTGCGTGCCATACCCAAACCATCTGCGTGCCATACCCAAACCATCTGCGTGCCATACCCAAACCATCTGCGTGCCATACCCAAACCATCTGCGTGCCATACCCAAACCATCTGCGTGCCATACCCAAACCATCTGCGTGCCATACCCAAACCATCTGCGTGCCATACCCAAACCATCTGCGTGCCATACCCAAACCATCTGCGTGCCATACCCAAACCATCTGCGTGCCATACCCAAACCATCTGCGTGCCATACCCAAACCATCTGCGTGCCATACCCAAACCATCTGCGTGCCATACCCAAACCATCTGCGTGCCATACCCAAACCATCTGCGTGCCATACCCAAACCATCTGCGTGCCATACCCAAACCATCTGCGTGCCATACCCAAACCATCTGCGTGCCATACCCAAACCATCTGCGTGCCATACCCAAACCATCTGCGTGCCATACCCAAACTATCTGCGTGCCATACCCAAACCATCTGCGTGCCATACCCAAACTATCTGCGTGCCATACCCAAACGATCTGCGTGCCATACCCAAACTATCTGCGTGCCATACCCAAACTATCTGCGTGCCATACCCAAACTATCTGCGTGCCATACCCAAACTATCTGCGTGCCATACCCAAACTATCTGCGTGCCATACCCAAACTATCTGCGTGCCATACCCAAACTATCTGCGTGCCATACCCAAACTATCTGCGTGCCATACCCAAACTATCTGCGTGCCATACCCAAACTATCTGCGTGCCATACCCAAACTATCTGCGTGCCATACCCAAACTATCTGCGTGCCATACCCAAACTATCTGCGTGCCATACCCAAACTATCTGCGTGCCATACCCAAACTATCTGCGTGCCATACCCAAACTATCTGCGTGCCATACCCAAACTATCTGCGTGCCATACCCAAACTATCTGCGTGCCATACCCAAACTATCTGCGTGCCATACCCAAACTATCTGCGTGCCATACCCAAACTATCTGCGTGCCATACCCAAACTATCTGCGTGCCATACCCAAACTATCTGCGTGCCATACCCAAACTATCTGCGTGCCATACCCAAACTATCTGCGTGCCATACCCAAACTATCTGCGTGCCATACCCAAACTATCTGCGTGCCATACCCAAACTATCTGCGTGCCATACCCAAACTATCTGCGTGCCATACCCAAACTATCTGCGTGCCATACCCAAACTATCTGCGTGCCATACCCAAACTATCTGCGTGCCATACCCAAACTATCTGCGTGCCATACCCAAACTATCTGCGTGCCATACCCAAACTATCTGCGTGCCATACCCAAACTATCTGCGTGCCATACCCAAACTATCTGCGTGCCATACCCAAACTATCTGCGTGCCATACCCAAACTATCTGCGTGCCATACCCAAACTATCTGCGTGCCATACCCAAACTATCTGCGTGCCATACCCAAACTATCTGCGTGCCATACCCAAACTATCTGCGTGCCATACCCAAACTATCTGCGTGCCATACCCAAACTATCTGCGTGCCATACCCAAACTATCTGCGTGCCATACCCAAACTATCTGCGTGCCATACCCAAACTATCTGCGTGCCATACCCAAACTATCTGCGTGCCATACCCAAACTATCTGCGTGCCATACCCAAACTATCTGCGTGCCATACCCAAACTATCTGCGTGCCATACCCAAACTATCTGCGTGCCATACCCAAACTATCTGCGTGCCATACCCAAACTATCTGCGTGCCATACCCAAACTATCTGCGTGCCATACCCAAACTATCTGCGTGCCATACCCAAACTATCTGCGTGCCATACCCAAACTATCTGCGTGCCATACCCAAACTATCTGCGTGCCATACCCAAACTATCTGCGTGCCATACCCAAACTATCTGCGTGCCATACCCAAACTATCTGCGTGCCATACCCAAACTATCTGCGTGCCATACCCAAACTATCTGCGTGCCATACCCAAACTATCTGCGTGCCATACCCAAACTATCTGCGTGCCATACCCAAACTATCTGCGTGCCATACCCAAACTATCTGCGTGCCATACCCAAACTATCTGCGTGCCATACCCAAACTATCTGCGTGCCATACCCAAACTATCTGCGTGCCATACCCAAACTATCTGCGTGCCATACCCAAACTATCTGCGTGCCATACCCAAACTATCTGCGTGCCATACCCAAACTATCTGCGTGCCATACCCAAACTATCTGCGTGCCATACCCAAACTATCTGCGTGCCATACCCAAACTATCTGCGTGCCATACCCAAACTATCTGCGTGCCATACCCAAACTATCTGCGTGCCATACCCAAACTATCTGCGTGCCATACCCAAACTATCTGCGTGCCATACCCAAACTATCTGCGTGCCATACCCAAACTATCTGCGTGCCATACCCAAACTATCTGCGTGCCATACCCAAACTATCTGCGTGCCATACCCAAACTATCTGCGTGCCATACCCAAACTATCTGCGTGCCATACCCAAACTATCTGCGTGCCATACCCAAACTATCTGCGTGCCATACCCAAACTATCTGCGTGCCATACCCAAACTATCTGCGTGCCATACCCAAACTATCTGCGTGCCATACCCAAACTATCTGCGTGCCATACCCAAACTATCTGCGTGCCATACCCAAACTATCTGCGTGCCATACCCAAACTATCTGCGTGCCATACCCAAACTATCTGCGTGCCATACCCAAACTATCTGCGTGCCATACCCAAACTATCTGCGTGCCATACCCAAACTATCTGCGTGCCATACCCAAACTATCTGCGTGCCATACCCAAACTATCTGCACTATCTGCGTGTCACCTCCAAACTATCTGCACTATCTGCGTGTCACCTCCAAACTATCTGCGTGCCATACCCAAACTATCTGCGTGCCATACCCAAACTATCTGCACTATCTGCGTGTCACCTCCAAACTATCTGCGTGCCATACCCAAACTATCTGCGTGCCATACCCAAACTATCTGCGTGCCATACCCAAACTATCTGCGTGCCATACCCAAACTATCTGCGTGCCATACCCAAACTATCTGCGTGCCATACCCAAACTATCTGCGTGCCATACCCAAACTATCTGCGTGCCATACCCAAACTATCTGCGTGCCATACCCAAACTATCTGCGTGCCATACCCAAACTATCTGCGTGCCATACCCAAACTATCTGCGTGCCATACCCAAACTATCTGCACTATCTGCGTGTCACCTCCAAACTATCTGCGTGTCACCTCCAAACTATCTGCGTGCCATACCCAAACTATCTGCGTGCCATACCCAAACTATCTGCACTATCTGCGTGTCACCTCCAAACTATCTGCGTGCCATACCCAAACTATCTGCGTGCCACACCCAAACGATCTGCGTGCCACACCCAAACGATCTGCGTGCCACCCCCAAACTATCTGCGTGCCACTCACTCACTTTCTGTCTGATTCTGTGTTAAGGCAAAACCTGAGCCTTAATGACATGGCATGGTCACCTGCAAGTTACGTACGCAGATTTGTCTTGGAGAAGGGTAAGGGAATGAATTGGGAAGAGGGGTTGAGCGAGGGAATAAAAGGGGAAGGGGTTTTGAGAGGAAAGGAGAACATGTGTGCATTCATATAAAAGGGGGAAGGGAGGGGCAGGAGATCAACATGCGATAAGAAGGTAACTCATAAATGTTGTTATAATTTCTGACTGGCTGTACTGCCAGGTGATCACAGCTGGACTCTGCGTCGTCCTGTCGACTGAGGACCTTGAAGGAGGTGAGATGGTCGAGTCACAAAGGAAGCGTGTGAAGCTGCTCGTCCTGGGAGATGCTGCCACGGGGAAAAGCTCCCTTGTGCGGAGATATGCAAGAGGAGAGTTTGGGGATGTAAGTGTGAAGTAAAAAAAAAAATGTTTGTCCCCTATAAAGTATTTGGGGGCAAATTCGTCCCTTTTCTTTGACGGTGTATGAGACTCGCGGAGGAACTTGTGGGGGAGAAAGACATTACGAGATATGATTGTACTTTTACATTAACTGCAACAGCTAGGAACAGCATCAATTAACCTACCACCTATTCCTGCTGACAGTCAGGCTCCCTGAATTTGTTTCATGGACAGTCCTGGGTGCTTCTTCTTCTTCTTCTTCTTCTTTCATATGCAGCACAGGATTGGCTGAGGGCGCGATTGTGTCGCTGATGCAGTGTCCCTATTACCAGTACCCTGGTACTCATTTTGCCAACCTCTGAAGGATGACAGACCTACTCAACCCCACCTGACCGGGATTCAAACCGGGACTAATCAGCCCTCCGTGTCGGTCCGCAGGTGTTCCAAACAGCTGTTTATGTGAATCATTTGATTTATGAGTTTTTATGCACATTAAATATTCCAACGCATCACAGTTCCCCATTCCAATGCTCCTCCACCCTCCTCCCCATTTGCCACCTCAACACTCCCTTCCTCGTTCCCACCGATCAACCGTTTCAGCCCTGACTCTCCGAGCCTCCTCTTCCCTTCCTCCAATCCTTTCTCCACTTCTCTTCCCTTTTCTTGCTTTTATTTCCTATTTCTAGATCTTCAAACTAGTCGGACAAAGTGTCGAATCATGCAGGATATCACCGGACAAATGAAAGCTGGCAGTATGTATTTATTTTATTTTCAAAAATCTCTTCAGCCACCTCATTAGTCCCATACAATCCCCCAATGTGGATACTAAACGAGATATAACGTTCCTGAGAGTAACAGCTCGGTATGAATATCTTACATTTATCCTCGGAGTGAACACACTTTTAAAGTTTTATTTCATTTTTACAAACTCGACATGACGAGTCTTTCAGTAATAATAACATCAAGGATGATTAAATGAATGAGCTGGTACAAATGTTTTTTGGGTTTTTTTTTTTTTGGTACGCAAGATCGAGGCTCGTGCTGATCACAAAAAGACAAACTGACACATAAAACACAAAACATACAATAAAGGGAGCGGGAGACAAGATGGGGAGACAGAGCGAAGCACACAAGTACAACATTTGAGAGCAGGGACATCGGGAGATCTGTGGGAGGGAGAGGGCTTGGAGGGGGGAGGCATGGGAAAGGGGGGCAGGTGGGAGAAGTATAAAACACATGGACACTGCTAGAACTTCCAGGAAAGAAGTTGGTATTTCAAAAAAGTGGATCTGGGGTGAATTAACGGGGGTAGAAAAGATCAAGGTTTTGGATGGGGGAGGATAAGAGATGGTGGTGAACTGCTGTTTTAAAGACCTGGAGGGTGGAGTGGGATTGAAGGGAGTGAGGGAGTTTGTTCCAGAGGCGGGAGTAAAGAGGAATGAAGGAGTGAAGGTGAGCAGAGAGTCTTGATTTTGGCAGTTTAACCATCACAGGGTTGCAGGCAGATCTTGTGCGACCTGTAGGAATATTTGCGGGACAGAGCACAGAGAGAGCTGGGGCAGCAAGGCCGGAGAGGAGTCGGTAGAAGACAGAAAGAATCCACAGAGATCTGGAACTGGAGCGAAGCACAATCGGCGATTTTAATTTTGGGAAATGTTGGAAGGTTAAGATCAGCCGAGCAAAATAAATACCTATTAAATATACCATTCATAAATCCCCGCCATCATCAGCCTCCTTCCGTTGCAGAACGAAGGCCTCCGTGAACCCACGTTGGGGTCTTGGTGTCCTCGCTGTGCTTTCCCGGTGCGGGTTGGCGAGAGAGTTTGGCCAGGTGTTGTGACACGCCCTAAGATTGCCCCGTGTATCATGTAGTCTCTAGTTTCGTTATTCATACCTTACACTTGTTTAGGGTCAACTGAATCTGCCAATCATTTGCCCAATCTCTTAAAGGATCTACACTTTCCTGAATCTGATCACCAACCTCTCTGTCATCTCCATCATCACCACCAAGCTTTGTCATCTGCAAATTTATAAAGCAGACCCTTCACCTGACGATCTAAATTGTTGATTAAATTATTAACTAGAACGCCACTCAGTCGAGCGCATACTCCCGCCGTGGGTCAAGTTGGAATAGTACGATTTCACAAAAGTTTGAGGGAGTAGTTCAGTGACAACACAAGACAAGACAAAACACAAGGCAGACACTGCACAGATATATATTTAGAATATATAGAAGATAATGTTTAAAAACACAAGGCAATTTCACTTACATTTTCGGATTCAGCGTTCAATTCTATATAAGTGAGTGTATTTTGAGGAATGTGTGACTTCAAATAAAATTGTAAGCCAGGAAAACGTTCGTTTCATTCCTTAGGGATACAACATGTAAAACTGGCCCAAACGTCAAAACAAAACTCGCTCATTTTAAGTCGTACAAGCTAATGCGACCACTCATTATTATGGGAAGAATCCCGTGCACATGCTGGTCACACTTATAACTCACCTAAGTCTTTATAAGTTCATCAAATACTGACACCGCGATTGACATTCGCTGAGGTAAACTAAATGTTGATATCTCTTCTGAGGTTAAAAACAAACAAACAAACAAAAAAACAGTCTTAAAGCATTATACGTATCAAACGATACATTTTATGAAACGGGGAAACCGAATACACACTTTGTTGGTTTTAAAATGACAGAATATGTCTTTATTAGAAAGAAAAAAAAAGAACCTTGAAGACGACGCTGCTGACAAAATACACCGCTCTAACGCATAACCACGAGTTTAAGCTACATTTACAACAAATATGAAAACTATTTTCATATCACAATGTTAAATATAGAATATATAGAAGATAATGTTTAAAAAAATGAGCCCTATCTTCCAATGGTAAACAAGCCTTCAAAAAATTCCTGGATCCGGAATAATATCCTGAGCTTCACCAAAAACTAATCAATTCTTCCTTATCCCAAGGGCAATCATCCCACCAACTTTCATCCAAATCCGTTCAGAACTTTTCCAGATATCTTGTTCACAAACATACGAACACACACACGTACAGACATGATCGAATGCATTACTCCCTGGTGGGAGTAACTAGAACGGTACTCGGTAGAGCGCACACCTCCACCAGGCTGAACAGTTTACATTTTCCATCCACCGAAAGGCCGGATATGGATTCGGACCTGAACCAAAAGCTAATCGGCTTGTTCTTGTCGCCTAACCAACTGATCCCTCAAGTTTAGTCATAACTCATCCATAACTTTTTGAAATATCATGTTATTTATCGCTTTTGGTTCTATCAGGCAATAGTGAAGAATCACTTTGTGGTGGACACGATGGCTCGCTGGCGCGGTGACATCATTCCGCGCACCAAGAGGGTGTCGGCCACGCCCGAGGGGTAGGCGTGGCCTCGGGATATACACGGGGCGCGCAGCCCCGAGCGAGTCAGTGCTATAGTTGAGCTTTGCAATAAAGACTCTTTTTGTTACCCGCGTTGTTGCTTCTCTTCTTGGCAAACAAGTCGTGCGCATAGCACCGCACTTCACTGGTGACCTCGACGCTGGTTCAGCCGCCGCTGACCAACAGAACGCGCCAATGTCAAACAACGCGGTCGCGGTGAAACTCCCCGAGTTTTGGGAAGCTCAGGCCGAGGTATGGTTCGTGCAGGCCGAGGCACAGTTCCGACTTCGAGGCCTAACGGCGGATGAGATGCGTTATTACCACGTCGTCGCCGCCCTCGGGCCCGGCACAGCCACCCGAGTCGTGTCCTTCCTGCGGAACCCACCGGCCGACCACAGGTACGAGGCGCTCAAGCGTCTCCTCATCGCCACGTTCGGCCTCACAGAGTGCGAACGGGCCGACCGCCTCCTGGACCTTCCCGAACTCGGCGACACACGACCATCGGTCCGGATGGACTACATGCTGTCGCTGCTGGGTGACAAAGCCCCGGATTTTTTATTCCGGGCGCTCTTTCTACGCCAGCTGCCGGCACAGGTACGCCTCACGTTGGCCGGTTCCAAAATAAAGGAACCCCGCGCTCTGGCCGTCCAGGCCGACATGTTTTTCGCGGCATGTGACACACGGGCGAGAGTCGGTGCGGCTGTAGCGGATCCCGAGGCTGATGCTGCTGCACACCTCGTGGGTCCCAAGGCTGATGCCGATGCACACCGCGTGGCCGCCGCCACGCCCCGCCCACGACCACCGCGAAAGCCACGGCCTCCGCCTCCGCCGCAAACCTGGTGCCGTTTCCACGCCAGGTTTGGCCATAAGGCTAGGAATTGTTGCCCGCCGTGTTCGTTTGGCAAGTCGGGAAACGATCGAGCCGACGCTCGGTAGCGGCCCTGAGGGTCGGCCTTTCCGGCAGCCTCCTTTTTGTCACGGACACCTTGTCCGGGCGTCGCTTCCTCTGCGACACAGGCGCACAGGTGAGCGTTATCCCCGCCTCCATGTCCGACAAGCGAACCGCGGGCCGGGGCCCCGCATTGCTTGCAGCCAACGGTACACCCATACGCACATTCGGGAAGCACTGCCTCTCCCTGCGGTTCAGAGGGCAACGCTTTCAATGGACGTTCGTAACCGCCAGCATGCCCATGGCATTGCTCAGTGCGGACTTCCTATGTGCAAATGGGTTGTTGGTGGACGTGAAGCACAGACGCCTCGTCCAGGCCGAAACGTTCAGCTCGCTCGCTTGCGCGCTGAGCAGTTCGTTGGGCAGCTCCCTGAGCGGCTCACCGAGCGGCTCGCCATGCGGCTTGCTGAGCGGTTCGGTCCCGGCGAGGTTGGTCTGTATGCTTCCGGCAGCGGACGAGTTCACCCGCCTCCTCGCCAGCTTCCCAGCCCTCACGCGGCCCACCTTCTCGGCGGTGGCCGTAAAGCACGGGGTGGAACATCACATCCCCACCGTCGGGCCACCGGTCTACGCCCGGGCACGCCGCCTAGAGCCGACGAAGCTCGCGGTGGCGAAGGCGGAGTTCGCTACGCTGGAGCGGCTGGGCATCGTACGGCACTCCAAGAGCACTTGGGCGTCGCCACTGCACATCGTGCCGAAGCCCGGCGGGGGATGGCGGCCGTGCGGCGACTACCGCCGCCTCAATGATGCCACCACCCCCGACCGCTACCCGGTCCCTCACATTCACGACATTTCCGCCCAGTTGGCGAAAATGCCCTTCTTTTCTAAGGTGGACCTCATCCGCGGATACCACCAGGTCCCCGTCAGGCCGGAGGACATACCGAAGACGGCCGTCATTACACCATTCGGCCTCTTCGAGTTTCTTCGGATGCCCTTCAGGTTGAAGAATGCGGCTCAGGCGTTCCAACGGTTGATGGACAGCGTCTTGCGCGACTTGGATTGCGTTTACGTCTACCTGGACGACATCCTCGTTGCAAGCGCGTCCCGTGAAGAGCACCTCCGCCACCTCCGCACGCTCTTCGAACGCCTGGGCCAGCATGGCCTGATCGTAAACCCCGCCAAGTGCCGGTTCGGCGTCGCCGAAATCGACTTTTTGGGGCACCGCATCACCAGGCACAGGGCTACCCCCTTACTGGCAAAGGTGGAGGTGGTCAAGGGGTTTCCGCGCCCCCGCACGATCAGGGGGCTCCAGGAGTTCCTGGGCATGGTAAACTTTTACCACCGTTTCATGCCCCGCGTCGCCCAGCTCCTGCGTCCCCTGCACGAGGCCCTCCGGGGGAAGCCGGGCAAAGGTGACGTTGTTTGGACCGAGCAGATGGACGCGGCGTTCGCGGGCGCGAAGCTCGCCTTGGCTAAAGCCACCATGCTCGCGCACCCGGCGCTCGATGCACCGATCGCCCTCACCACCGACGCGTCGGACTACGCGGTGGGTGCAGTGCATGAGCAATGGGTGCGTGGTGCTTGGCAACCGCTGGCGTTTTTCAGCCGGCAGCTTCGCCCGCACGAACGCCGGTACAGCACCTTCGACCGCGAGTTGCTCGGGCTCCACCTGGCGGTCCGGCACTTCCGCCATCTGCTCGAGGGCCGTTCGTTCACGGCCTTCGTCGACCACAAGCCCCTGGTCTTCACGATGGCCAAGGTCGCCGAGCCATGGTCGGCCCGGCAGCAGCGTCACCTCTCGGCCGTGTCCGAGTACACGACGGACATCCGGCACGTCGCGGGAAAGGACAACCCGGTGGCGGATTGCCTTTCCCGGTCCGTCGCCCACGCAGTCCACCTCGGGATCGACTATGCCCGGATGGCGGCAGACCAGACCGCCGACCCCGATGTCCAGGCCTGGCGGACCGCCGTCACGGGCCTCCGCGTCACCGAGGTGCCGTTCGACGGCGCGGGCATGGCCCTCTTGTGCGACGTCTCCCTCGGGCGGCCTCGCCCCATTGTGCCCGCGGGCTGGCAGCGCCGGGTTTTTGACGCCATCCACGGCCTGTCCCACCCGGGCACGAAGGCCTCCCAGAGGCTGGTCGCCGACAAGTTCGTCTGGCATGGCCTCCGGAAGGCCGTCCGCGATTGGACCAGGACGTGCCTCGCGTGCCAGTGCGCGAAGGTGCACCGCCACACCCAGGCCCCGTTGGCCCCGTTCACGGTGCCCGAACGTCGGTTCGACCACGTTCACGTGGACTTGGTGGGACCTCTGCCCCCCTCGCGGGGTTTCACCCACGTCCTCACCATGGTGGACCGCACCACCCGAGTGGCCGGAGGTCGTGCCTTTGGCGGCGATGACGGCGGCGGACGTCGCGCAGGCGTTCATCGCCACCTGGGTTGCCCGGTTCGGCGCCCCCTCGGACATCTCGTCTGACCGCGGCCCCCAGTTCACCTCGGAGCTCTGGGGGGCGGTCGCGTGGGGGCTCGGCGTCCAGCTGCACCGCACCATGGCCTACCACCCCCAGGCCAACGGCCTGTGCGAGCGCTTCCACCGCTCCTTGAAGGCCGCGCTCCGGGCCACCCTCCGCGACGGCGGCTGGGTCAACAGGCTCCCTTGGGTCCTGCTGGGCTTCCCGACGGTGCCCAAGGACGACCTGCGCGCATCCGCGGCGGAGTTGGTCTTCGGACAACCGCTGCGGGTGCCAGGCGAGTTCCTCCCCGACTCCACGGCACCATGGTCCGTGGCGCAGCAGCGCTCCGCACTG
The DNA here is from genome assembly GCF_964187855.1 of Myxine glutinosa. Taxonomy (NCBI): domain Eukaryota; kingdom Metazoa; phylum Chordata; class Myxini; order Myxiniformes; family Myxinidae; genus Myxine; species Myxine glutinosa. Next base: position 32,373,785 of record NC_136265.1, read on the forward strand.
CAGGAGACCGCCTGGAGGTTCGCCCCGGTGCCGACGGCGGTACTCCTGACCGCGTTTCCGTGGACCGCCTCAAGCCGGCCCACCTCGACGTGGACCACCCCCCGCCGGTGGCTCGGCCGCCCCCCGGCGGGCGGACCTCCGACACTGTCCAGCCCCGCCGGCACGCCCCCCCCCCCCCCCCCGGTCCTGCACCCATCCCAGGTGCCGCCGGTGGCATCCCAGACGCCACCAGCCGCCAGAGGGCGCTTCGGCCGGGTCATCCGTTTGCCCCGCAAACTGACCCTTCAGGTGCGCGGGAATTCTGGGGGGCGCGTGTGGCGGACACGATGGCTCGCTGGCACGGTGACATCATTCCGCGCACCAAGAGGGTGTGAGCCACGCCCCAGGGGTAGGCGTGGCCTCGAGATATACACGGGGCGCGTAGCCCCGAGCGAGTCAGTGCTATAGTTGAGCTTTGGAATAAAGACTCTTTTTGTTACCCGCGTTGTTGCTTCTCTTCTTGGCAAACAAGTCGTGCGCATAGCACCGCACTTCAACTTCAAATATTATAAAGTTCTCTGATCCAGACCCGGATCCGGATCTTCACCAAAATCAAAACAATTCTTCCTTGTCGCACACCCAACTTATCCACCTATCCAAACATTTCCAACATCCGGTCCAACATCCAACGCATCCAACAAACAGAGCAATGCTCGAGGATGCATATTATCCGGTCTTGGAGCATTATCATCCTGGAATTTTTCCACCTGCTTCTTCACCTCATCTACTCGTACATGGATCTCTTCTAAAACCCTGGCTCCTCACCCCCAGGATAGATGCTCTCTGCTATTGGAAGTTTCCCTATTTGTTCCTTTGTAAATGTAGAAGCAGACACAGACGCAGTGCAATTACGGACAAGCAGAAGGCATTCATTAAGTACAAAATAAGAGCTTGCCGTCTGAAAATCCAACACGCCTGCACCACTATCCCAAACTTCACTGGTAGTGGTCATCAAAGAACCTGAGCCCATAGTCTTGACAGAGCCTCAAAGGGTTCATGACAAATCGTGAAGGTTCCGTGCCAATTAACCATTCCTGGGCAGCTCACCATTCTGCCACAGGGTGTGGAAATTTCCACTGAGTCAGTGGAATCAAATCCACAAGAAGTATTCACACCCCTTGACTTTTTTCACATTTTGTTGTTACAGCCTGAATTTAAAATTGATCAAATTGAGATTTTTTTTTTGTCACTGATCTCCACATAATACCACACAATGACAAAGGGGAATTTAGAAATTATTACAAATTAATTAAAAATGAAAAGCTGAAATATCTTGAGTCAATAAGTATTCAACCCCTTTACTATGACACTCGAAATTGATCTCAGGTGCATCCAATTTCCTTTGGTCATCCTTGAGATGTCTATACAACTTGATTGGAGAGTCCACCTGTGGCCAATTCGATTGATTGAACAAGATTTAGAAAGAAACACCTTTCTATATCAGGTTCCACAGTTCACAGTGCATCTCAGAGCAGAAACTCCACCATGAAGTCTAAGGAACTGTTCATAGAACTCCGATATAGAATTGTGAGGAGACATTGATCTGGGGAAGGGTATAAAATAATTTCTAGAGTGTTGAAAGTTCCCAAGAGCATAGTGATCTCCATCATTAGGAAATGGAAAGAATATGGAATTACACAGACTACAGAGTTCCTTGGCTGAGATGGGAGAACATGCTGGAAGACCAACAGTCCCTGCAGCACTTCACAAATCTAGATCTTTTGGCACAGTGGCCAGACTGAAGCCACCCCTGAGAAATACACGTGACAGCACGCCTGGAGATTGCAAAAACTCACGTGAAAGACTCTGAGAGCACGAGGCAAAAGATTATGTGGTCTGATGAGCAGCAAATTGAACTCTTTGCCCTGAATGCAAAGCGCTATCTATATCTGGAGGAAACCCAGCACAGCTCATCACCCATCCAACACCATCCCTGATGTGAGGCATCCTGGTGGCAGCATTATGCTATGGGGATGCTTTTCAGTGGCAGGGACTGCAAGACTTGTGGAGGAAGCCTGAGCAGTGTCCATGTCTTTTGTACCTCTCCCACCACCCCCCCACCCCCCTTCACATGCCTCATCCCCCCCAAGCCCTCTCTCTCCCACAGATCTCCCGATGTCCCTGCTCTCAAATGTTGTACTTGTGTACTTCCCCCTATCCCCATCTTGTCTCCCGCTCCCTTTATCATATGTTTTATGTGGGACTGCAAGACTTGCATGACTGCAAGACAAGGATAGAGGGAACAACGAATGGAGTCAAATACAGGCAAATCCTTGAGGAGAACCTGCTTCAAATTGCAAAAGACCTTCGACCAAGCCTGGTGTGGCCTTGACGGTTAACCCTAATCAGGCTGGGTGGATTCCGTCCCCCACCCTCTCTACTTATTTTGCCATAATTTCGCAGAAAATTATTTTTTCTCATGCTGAGCTTTCATGACTTTTTCTGTTCAACTCTTGCACACGTTTTGATACACGAATTTTACAAAAATCGGATCTACGGTTGCCAGGGAATCCACCCCTCCTCCCCCTCCCCCCAGGCTTTGAAAAAGTCCAAAATAACCCGGCCTGATTAGGGTTAATGTGGCTGGCTTGAGATCTGAAAGTCCTGAGTTGAAGTTGAAGCCCCTGTCATGTTCAATTAACTCCAGCTAGGTTGACTCAGCCTGTCATCCTTCTCAGGTCAAAAAATGAGTACCACCTGACTGGTAATGGGGGTATTGCATCAGCAGCATAGCCACAGGCTGCATGCATACCTCCACCACCACCCACAACCACCTTAGACTGCGGTGAATATTTAGTCCCAACAGGACAATGACCCCACGCATACAGCCAAAGCAACACTGGAATGGCTTCAGAACAAGAATGTGAAAGTCTTTGAGTGGCCCAGCCAAAGCCCAGACTTGAATCCCATCGAGAATCCGTGGAAAGACTTGAAGATTGCTGTTCACCGACACTCCCCATCCAACTTGACAGAGCTTGAGCAAATCTGAAAGGAAAAATGGGAGAAACTCGCCAAATCTGGATGTGCAAAGCTGATAAAGACACACCCAAAAAGACTCGAAGATGTAATCACTGCCAGAGGCGCTTCTACGATGTATTGGCTCAGGGGGCTGAATACTTATGTAAATTAGATAGTTCTGTATTTAATTTTCAATAGATTTGTAAAAATTTCTAAAAACATGTTTTCACTTTGTCATTATGGGGTATTTTGTGTAGAACAGTGACAAAAAGTTTAAATTTAATCCATTTTAAATTGAGGCTGTAACACAACAAAATGTGAAAAAGTCAAGGGGTGTGAATACTTTCCGAATCGATATGATATTTTATGTATTTTATGACATCTTATGGACTGATATGTGTCTGTCGTTCTGTCCAGTGTTACAGGCAAACCATCGGTGCAGATTTCTACAGGAAGACGTATGAGGATGGACCTTTTAGGTGGTGCAGTGTGGAGTTGTGGGACATTGCTGGTAAGGATAGAGGAACGGAAAAGTGGATGCATAGGAAATGGGTATAAACCTGTAAAATGAAGAGTGAATAATATTCATGTTTGTCGCTTAATCACAGGGATGAATCACCTTTTGAGCCCCCAAAAAGTGTTTCCACTTTCACAGTTTGAAATAAGCAGTGTCCGGTTTCTGGAGAATTCTTTTTGGAGAGGTTTTTTTTATTCTGTCTGGCATTTTGTCCAAAGGCAGATTCATCCACAACTAGGATTAAACTAGTAGTCTTCACCTGCATGATTAGTTATTGATTGAATCTGGAGGCACCACTTTAAAAATACAGATATTTCTCTAACCATCGAGATCGACACTAGGTACAGTCACGGAGGTATATAATATGGAGAGCCAATTGGCCACCTCGCAGCATTAGCCGCCGTGAAGCCACCGGAAATAGTCTGGCGGCCATATTGGGAAGCCGATTGTTTTGTAAACAAAGCCTGTCAAAGCAAAGGCGTGGCGCACTGATGATGCAGCTGGAGCGAATTTTAGGACCGCCGACTATTTAATTAATATAGAATACTAATATTTGAACTGATATTCGGGCTCAGAATCCCGTTCTTTAAGGAAATGGTGTTCATTAAGTTTGAAGTTGATTGTAGACGCATTTTTCCTGGGGAATCCAATGGTTTAGAGCTTGTTTGAAAAAAAAGTGCCCAAAATTACCGCTCGGTGTTCTTTATCGTCCTTCTCATGACCCAATCACCACTAGTAGGAATAAGAATCCTGACATGTTACACCCCTGTTTAACTCCTGTCTTCACCTTGAACCATTCTGTTGTTTCACCTTGGTCGACGACCGCACATTGAAAGTCTTGGTAAAGGGCTTTTACAAGGTTCACTAATTTTCCAGGTATGCTGTATTTCTTCATTATGACCCAGACTTTCTCTGGGCAAGGAGTCGAAAGCTTTCTAGAAATCTATAAAATTGAGGTACATCGTCGTTTGCCATTCTTTGGCTTGTTCTATAATATTCCTCAATATAAAGATCTGATTTGTTGTCATGTTATATGATGTTACTTAATTCAGTCATTATATTGTAACTAAGATGTGTATGTTTCTATTACCGAGATGTTAGAAACCAGTCACATAAATGACATGAAACGCTGTCATGTAGTTAACCCACACAATTCTTGGGTTTCGGAAGTTTTTGCTATTCATAACATACAAGACTTACATGTTGCAATGGAACGTTCAGCAGGACATGGTAATTGTTACATGAATAATGGAGCGGAGATATAGACATCTCATGCAACACATCTTTTACAGTTTAAATATTTACATGAAGTGTTGGTGAACTCGCCATATCAGACAAAGGGCAACCCACTTGCAGACTTGATGTCATGTCGCATCAAGAGGCGCTTATATGCGGCAACAAACTGCCGGGCCGTTGGGTTATTCCCACTTCCACATGCAATGCGGACCGCTCCAAAGAAAAGTTCAATGTGGTCTTGGCTCATTTTGTACGTAAGCAGGTATCGCAGGGGAGATGAGGCAGGTTTGACATATGTGAAATACAAAATTGTGACACTCTCTATGCAGATCATGAAACCAATGAAGGGGGTTTTCAAACGCGTATTGGTCATAACTTGACCATTCATGTTTTTGATGTTGGACAAGTAACTGTAGGCAGTATCCAGGAATGGCAGGAAAAGTCCTTCTCGTGATGTCATGAGTGGTGCCTTGTAGTTTCGTGCCAATGGATTGCGAGAATTTAGAATGTCAAACAGTTTGTCCAATGTTTCAATGTATTGGCAGGTAGCCTCACTGCCCTGAAATTCTGATAGTTGCAAAGTGTCCCTGCAAAACCGAATTGCATCTGCCACACTAGTGCTCAATGTCTGAGCGGCTGTGTCCACCTTCATGACATTGCTCTTCCACTCGATGTGTTTCCGGGAGAGCTTATTTCCCAGACGCAAGCCTTCCCTCTTCTGCAGATCAAAGAGTGCCTGGATGTATTTCCACGCGATGACTTTTTTGTTGCCATCCTCCATCATTTTCATGGATCCAAGACAGTTTCTTGCAAGTTTAAGCATGTGACATGCATCGAGTACTTCGAGTACTTCGGCTTCAGTCGGACGGTTTGACCAGTCTTGTCGAAGTCACTCTCATTGAAGTGATCACTGCACAGAACTGTGGTGCCTGGGGTGGGGTAGAAGGACTCCCTTCTCAGGGCAGATGTCCATCGAGAGCACAAGTCCTTATCCTTTGGAAACCTTGAAACAAAATACATTGTGGTCACAAAATGTGGTTGCGGGTCAAAACCTCAGAGGGCAGTCAAAACATCCGAGTCAAAACGACTCCATATCAAATTAATATTTTGAGTTTCATATGTATAGTTAAATACAACTTCATCTGCTAATGTTTGCCATGTGTCGGACTTTCGTACCTTCCACAAGTAACCCCCATTTGCTCTTTCTGCTCACGAGTGACACAGGAGGGCATGGAAACCCTGACAGTAGTAGACTGGACAATTAAGTTAAGCTCATCACAAATTAAATCACTTGACAATGATCACGAGCTGACGAGTCAATCTCGATACTTCAATCTGAATCAATGAATGAGTCAATCAGACATCAGTCTGACATACTCACATAGCCCTAGTGAATACACAATACAGTTATATTTGAGATATGTGTCGTATTGCACACCCTGCGCGTGGTCTAACATCATCAAATTCAAACACAGTGTTCAAACTTCATTGAAACTACATTGAAACTTAATTACCTAGCCCCACCACCGTGACCACGCCAAAAACTGAAAAAGCAGAACACCCGCGATCGCGGTTTGTCACTTACTTGTGAAATGTGCATGTGGAGGCCTTCCCTGAGGTATTTGTGCAGTCAAATGCAACACACTGTGGCATTTTGAAACAGCGCGTTCACAAATAAGACTCCTTACAGTCGGTAAGCATCCAAAATGAATCAGAAATTGTGAGATCAGCTGATTGTGAGATAAAACACGGACGCAGACACAATCGGCTTCCCAATATGGCCGCCAAGCAACTTCCGCTAGCTTCAGCCGACAGCCGTCATTGGCTCTCCAGGTTTATTATATACCTCCGTGGGTACAGTGCATACCTCCGCCAGGCTGAACACTTTACGTTTTGTATCCCACTGATAGGCCGGATCTGCTGACCTGAACCAAAATCTAATCGGCTTGTTCTCGTCGTCAACCAACTCGTCCACCAAGTTTCGTCCAAATCCGTCCACAACTTTTTGAGATGTCCTGCTATATATCGTTTTTTGCCCTATCTCTCAACGGTGAAGAATCACTTTTAAAATTCTAGTAGCCGGATCCGGATCTTCACCCAAATCTCATCGCTTCGTCCTTGCCACACAACCAACCTGTCCACCAAATTTCATCCGAATCCGTCCACATCTGTTTGAGATATCCTGTTCACAGACAGACAGGGAGACAGGGGTGAAAACATAACCGTCTACCTTAGGTGGCAGAGGTAAATATTGTATGGGGATGCTTTTTCCGTTCCTTTTTCCGTTTTTCCGTTCGTTTCCGTTCCGATGCATTTGTCTTCCTCTCTCTCAACGATACTCCGCACATCCGTCGAACCATTCGCCTTTCCACCCTTTCCAGCCTTCGTTGCTGCTCTACGTTCATTACCCATGTCTCGCTCCCATAAATCATAACACTTCTCACACACGCAGCATACACCTTTCCCTTCGGCTTCAACGACACTCCCCTCCTCGTCAGCACGCCACTCAATTCCAGAAACTTCTTCCATCACACATCTCACTCCAGCAACCATTGCCGAGTCTGATCCACCTTCTCCATTCAGCATGTCTCCTAGGTAACAAATAAATCAGAAAATAATAATAAATAAATAAATTCCCTCTGCCGACAAATTTTTATACCTCTTTTTTTCATTGTATGTGGGTTGTCCATCCAGCTGTCCGTCCGCCTGTCAATACGTCCGTCCGTCTGTCCGTCCGTCATAGATTTTCGTTTCCGTGATAAATTAAGAATGGCTGAAAGGATCTTTGTCGAACTTGGTACAAGTATGTCTAATGATGCAAAGGTTAACTGATTAGATTATGAGGTCAAGAGGTCAAGGGTCAGAGATCCCGTGAGGTAAAATTCTGTTCCTGAGCTAACTTGCGAACCAGTGATGGGGTTTTGACCAAACTTGGTATAAGTATATATTTATGATTCAAAGATGAATTGATTAGATTTCGGTGTCAAAGGTCAAAGGTCAGATGTCATGTCAGGTAAAAATGTGATGCTTGAGAACAGCTGAAGTGATTTACCGTAAATCATACGTGGTACATGTATGTATAATGATGTAATAATGTGGGCAGAGGTATATTGGTCGACGCTGCGACGTCGAAGAGTGCTGTTCTCGTTTTTTTTTTTTTACTGCATCTAGTTTATTTAAAATTTATAAATCAAATATTTTTCTTGTATTCAATGTCACTAACCTCCCCCACCGTTTGTATTCCCTCATAGGGCAAGAGCGCTTCGCTCGTCTCTCTCGGGCTTTTTATCGAGATGCCCTCGGAGTTGTTGTGGTTTGTGCACCTTCCATCTTTCCTGATTTTGTAAGCGCAGACTCGGAGAAATCAAGAGCAATGGATAACGGTTTGATGAGGACTAAAGAGACCGGAGAATTGGTGCAGAGCGACGGAGAATCGAATGATCAACTCGGTGATGCATGCAACACCAAAGAGCCAATGGGAGACATGTGTGTCGATGAAGAATCCAGCAAAAAGGCAAGAAATTCTGAAAAGCTTGAAAGTCGGATGATGGCAAATAGGCCTAGGCGACTTTCCTGGAGCGCTTGGAGCGCCAGCTTAGAAGGAGCAGCTTGCTGGAAACACGAATTAGACTCTCAACAGCATGGGAATATGCTTCCTGCTATTCTACTTTTCAACAAGTGTGACTTGTGGACCAATGAAGGAGAGCAAGAATGGGAACAGCAGCCAGTGCGTGAATGCACGGACCAAGATGCGGAAATTGAAGAAACTGAGAACAGGGAAGATGGAGGAAATGATGCCGATAGATTAAGCTCAATAGATCTTGACAATAACGTCAAGAAGAAGGTGAGCAAGGCTGAAGAAGAGGTAAAGAATACTCAGGGAAAGAGACTGTTTGGAAGTGCTTTGCCATTGGAAGCATTGGAAATGTTCTGCAAAGACCTTGGATTTTCTGCCTGCTTTGAGACTTCCGCTAAGGTGAGGCCTCAAAGTCGAACATGAACATGTAGTCGGGGCCCTTAGGGATATTTTGGGGCCGTTTGGTTCAAATTCTTCCAAAAGCACCAAATTTGGCCCAGATGTTGCCCATGCCATACTCTTTCGATTTTTGACGGGCGCCAAGACGGGCGCCCCCCCCCCCCCGGGGGCCCCATATTGACGAAATACTAAATGGCCGCCACCCAGATTAGAGGAAAATCAGTGAAATAACCCAAAGGGTTGGAATCATGTATGATACCACTTTTCAGGGGTTTTCGAGGTCGAGGAATCCAATTATGATGTTATTTTGATGATTCGAGGTCAAGGTCAACCCTCAAGGTCATCTTAAAGGTCATTTTTGAGTCAAACATGTCGGTTTTTGAGTTTTTTGTCAAGATTTACGCGAGGTTCACCATTTTATGTTTCTGGGTTGGGTAATCGAACTCTGACATTATTTTTGACAATTAGAGGAAATATTTACATGTCTATTTCCTAATTTTCAGGCAAATGCAGTTCATCAGTCTAATTACAAAGGTACGGATTTTGATGTTTTATGAACTGTATGCCATATCCTTGTGTTTAATTTTTGTGCGATCATGATCCGAGTTCATGTATACATGATTGCATACATGTCATAAATATGACGTCATAGGTCATGTGACCTGGCGGCCATATTGGATTTTATGAAAACCTTAAAAATGGATCCCTGCCTTCATTTTTCGATCGATTCATTTTGAACTTTGACCACTTATAGTACGCCATGTGATTGGATGCGTATCCTAATTATGACGTCATAGGTCAGGTGACATGGCGGGATGGACCGGTATGGTCCCCGGATCATACCGCCCTTGGCGCCCGTCAAAAATCGAAAGAGTATGGCATGGGCAACATCTGCGCCAAATTTGATGCTTTTGGAAGAATTTGAACCAAAATATCCCTCAGGGCCCTGACTACATGTAAACTAAGTTCACAATGAAAGTGAAAACAGCCGAATTTAAAGATTTTAGAATGCGTGGAACAATGTAAGAGCACACGAAAGTTTTGCATGAATAGGTGATCATGTGAAGATCGTTCCGCAGTACTTTATACATGTTAATGCAATGTGTTGATCCGCCAAAAACACAAAATCCCACTGGCCTACACTTCTGTTCGTAACTACGTATTATCTGCTGAGATTTGTTTGAAAAACTTCTTGAAGACATGACATGTGCATAGTAACTCGGTTCTTGTAACATTATTGACTGTGGATGCAGAACGCAATTAAGGGAGTATAAAACCGACATCCTCCGCATCACTTCCGTTCCTTTCCCATCCCTTCTTCCCCCAGTGTGACATCAACGTAGCCGAAGCATTTTCTTTCCTTCTTGAAGTAATTGCATCCAACCAAGACAAATACAGCACGACCGAGACAGACGGAGGAGCTTCTCTTCAATCCGAGGAGTCGCACCATTCACACGGGAACAAATGCTGTATATAAGCAGCATTGGACAAGAAGAACAAACGGTGGTGTTTCTGGTGGATAGTTGGATTTGGTGACAGTTATACAGAGCACCGGGACATTCAGCGAGGGAACAAACTGAATCTTGATTTTATGAGTGCAATCGGTCTTAGTTTATTGGAAATGATTGCATTGTTATTGACTTTTCCTCCTCCTTTTAAAACTCAGGGATCCTTCCAATTGTGCCTGGACCATTTTACTCGTGAAACGGATTTAATATCATGTAGGTTCCAAAAACTACACTTTTCCACGTTACTTTTCAGGCATTTTTAAGCACTGGATAGTGGATACACATTAGTACCATTGGAGCTGAAGCTTTCGTATTGTGTTCAATGGGGAGTTCGGTGCAGCAGACTTTTATGCCTCCGTCGACAAAGTCGCCTGAGGAATTATGTTTTCTGGTTGTCCATCCGGCTGTCCGTCAGTCCGTTTGTCCATCCGTCAGTCCGTCCGGCTTGAGAATATTTTTGTCTTGAGAATGTTTTGAGAATCAAATCAGTTTTTGTTACCACAATAACTTGAGAATGGCTTAAGGGATCTTAAGTCAAATTTGGTGTAGATATATATAATGAGGTGACGATGAACCGATTTGATTTTGGGGTCATGAGGTCAAAGGTCAGAGGTCATGGTAGGTAAAAATCCTGTTACCGCAATAACTTGTGAACCAGTGATGGGGTTCTGACCCCAGTCGGTACAAGTATGTATTATGATGCAAAGATTAACCGATTTGATTTTGGGGTCATGAGGTCAAAGGTCAGAGGTCATGGTAGGTAAAAATCCTGTTACCGCAATAACTCTTGAACCAGTGATGGGATTCTGACCCCAGTCGGTACAAGTATGTATTATGATGCAAAGATTAACCGATTTGATTTTAGGGTCAAGAGATCAAATGTCAACGCCTGTAATAGGTTTATAACTTGAAAAAAGCTGAAGGGATGTAACTCAAGCTTGATGCAGGGATGTATAATGATGTAAAGATCAACTGATTAGATTTTGGGGTCATGAGGTCAAAGGCCAGAGGTCATTTAAGGTAAAAATCCTGTTACCGCAATAACTTGTGAACCAGTGATGGGATTCTGACCCCTGTCGGTACAAGTATGTATTATGATGCAAAGATTAACCGATTTGATTTTGGGGTCATGAGGTCAAAGGCCAGAGGTCATGGTAGGTAACAATCCTGTTACCGCAATAACTCTTGAACCAGTGATGGGATTCTGACCCCAGTCGGTACAAGTATGTATTATGATGCAAAGATTAACCGATTTGATTTTAGGGTCAAGAGATCAAATGTCAACGCCTGTAATAGGTTTATAACTTGAAAAAAGCTGAAGGGATGTAACTCAAACTTGGTACAGGTATGTATAATGATGTAAAGATCAACTGATTAGATTTTGGGGTCATGAGGTCAAAGGCCAGAGGTCATTTTAGGTAAAAATCCTGTTACCGCAATAACTTGTGAACCAGTGATGGGATTCTGACCCCAGTCGGTACAAGTATGTATTATGATGCAAAGATTAACCGATTTGATTTTGGGGTCATGAGGTCAAAGGCCAGAGGTCATGGTAGGTAACAATCCTGTTACCGCAATAACTCTTGAACCAGTGATGGGATTCTGACCCCAGTCGGTACAAGTATGTATTATGATGCAAAGATTAACCGATTTGATTTTAGGGTCAAGAGATCAAATGTCAACGCCTGTAATAGGTTTATAACTTGAAAAAAGCTGAAGGGATGTAACTCAAACTTGGTACAGGTATGTATAATGATGTAAAGATCAACTGATTCTATTTTGGGGTCAAAAGATCAAGTTCCGTTATAGTTCTTAATAGCCTCGTTTGTCTGAGAAACCTTGCCCATAAGGTGTTTTCAGCGGGTGCATTAAAGAGATAATCACGTGGTTACAAGTATTGGTTCTCAACAGTACCAGGACAAAAAAATTCATCTCAAAATAATTAATCTACATACATTGTTCTGCCAACTGGAGCATTTCTTTGCAACCTAGGGCTTCCGTTTCCGGTCTTGCTGGCGAGGGTTCGTTTTTTCGCAGCTCCACACGCTCTCCATCGAAATCGAAGTTAAGTAATTGTTCCCATTTGTATTTTCGTTAAAACTGTATTTATTTTATGGTGTATGTACGTATACACAAAGAATTAAGTTAAGCACCCCCCCCCCGTTTTTTTACAACCTCGCACATTACAAGTTTGTTGTCGTCAAAACAGTGTAATATACCCATGATATTGCTATATTTTCTGGAGAAGTGATATTATGGTCACATAAAAACATAACAATCATGCCGTTTTCAATATTTTATTCTGAATAATTTAAGGTGAAATTTTTTGGGAATTTTAGGCATATTTTCACCTCAATTTAAGTATGGAGCTATAGGTCCATCACGGACAGTGTGGATGACGTTTATGTTTTCTAACGTACAGTCATTGTTCTGAGAAGACCTCTAGCGATCTTTGCGTCAATAACGTGTGTAGGACCCACGTGATCGGATCACTGACTCAACCCTACGTCTCATAGACCCTGTAAGCCGTCGTATGCGTTGCTGTGGCAGGTTGAACCCCCTCGAGCACGTTTGGGACATGTTGGGACGACAAATTGCGAAGATGGTCCCTCCAATAGCCAATCTGGATGAATTGGAACGTGCATTACATCGGGAATGGAACAACCTGCCACAGCAACGCATACGACGGCTTACAGGGTCTATGAGACGTAGGGTTGAGTCAGTGATCCGATCACGTGGGTCCTACACACGTTATTGACGCAAAGATCGCTAGAGGTCTTCTCAGAACAATGACTGTACGTTAGAAAACATAAACGTCATCCACACTGTCCGTGATGGACCTATAGCTCCATATTTAAATTGAGGTGAAAATATGCCTAAAATTCCCAAAAAATTTCACCTTAAATTATTCAGAATAAAATATTGAAAACGGCATGATTGTTATGTTTTTATGTGACCATAATATCACTTCTCCAGAAAATATAGCAATATCATGGGTATATTACACTGTTTTGACGACAACAAACTTGTAATGTGCGAGGTTGTACAAAAACGGGGGGGGTGCTTAACTTAATTCTTTGTGTATATATTGTCTCGACAAAGATTTTCGGTGCAAATCTTTCATACCTGTATTGAAAATCGTGTTAATTCGTGTCGTCTTGAGGCCTTGTACAGTGTACACTGTACAACCTTGAGGCTTTGTTTTTCTCTCAGCGCCTGTCGCTTGTGATCCAATAACTTTCGTTCTCTGTTTTCCCAGTCTTTCCACCCCAAAGCCTACTTCCTTATGTAAATCTCAACTCAAAAAAAAAGAAAAAAAAAGACATTACCTTCTCTGTGCTCATTCGTTTATTCATTCTTATTCGTTCGTTCGTTCTTCGACCACGTGTTTCTCCCCCATTTCCCCAGATAGATTGTCAAATTTCAACTCGTTATTTTATCGTCCATGCGATATTGTTTGATTATAGTTAGTTTTGGTTTGAATTTCCTGTAACTCGTAATTAATTAATCGTGTTCTGCTCCTCGTGTGTGGCCTTGTAGTTGTATCCCCGTCGGTATTTTGTTAACTTAAGCGTGTTTTGCTTGGCTCTTGGTTTTTTCTCTTCTACCCCGAACATAATACTCTGTCTAACGTTCTAAATCCCCACCCCCCCCCCCCAAAAAAAAACAAAAAAACAAAAACATTTATTTTCTTTTCTCCACGTGTACTGTTGTCTCATCCTGTATTTTCTGTCCAGGTGTGCTGTTCGCCCCGCCCCCATTATCTCCTTGCCATCCACCATTTGCCCTGTTCACGTGACTCGTGGTGGTCCCTCTCGGCTCTCCCCCCGTTGGTTTTTTTGTGCATATAAGATTGTCCACGTTTCTGTTTAAATATTATTTAAATTGTTTAACCTTTCCCCTTCTGTGTTTTATTCAGTGGTATATTACAACACGCTGTTTTTCTTCCTATTTAAAAGGCTTTTCTCAATTTCCTCTCCAACTCATTCCACTTCAAAAAAAAGAAATTCAATATCTTATACGTCTCCCTCACTACATGGTCTAAATTCACATTCATTCCATCCCTCCTCCATCGTTCTGAATCGGATTGCTAACTTGAAAATCACAACAAACCCAATTTGTTATCAATGTTCGTCTTTCATTAATCATCCACTTTCTAAACTCCCCTCTTGCCCCTCCCATCCAAATCCCCCCCTTGCACCTACACTCCTAAACTCCCCCCTTGCCCCTCCACTCTTAAACTCCCCCCTTGCCCCTCCACTCCTGAACTCCCCCCTTGCCCCTCCCCTCCTAATCCCCCCCTTACCCCTCCACTCCTGATCTCCCCCCTTGCCCTTCCCCTCCTAAACTCCCCCCTTGCCCCTCCCCTCCAAATCCCCCCCCCCCCTTGCCCCTACACTCCTAAACTCCCCCCTCACTCCTCCCCTTCAAAACTCCCCCCCAATCCCTCCCATTCAATTCTCCCCTCATACCATTCCTCTCCAATTCTCCCTCCTCCCCCCTCCTCCTCCAAGCTGCCTCCTCCCCACTTCGTCTCCCTTCTATCTCATACCTCCACCCCCCCAAACCTTCTACTTTCCTCTGCCCCCCCTCAAACAACCCCTCACTGTGCCTCATCCCTTCACCATCAAACCTTTCATCCTCCTCATCCTTCCCTTTCTTGGAACTCTTCTGCAACATCTGACACACTATCAACTGCTCTCCCTACCTCCCCCTCTCATCCTTCATCTTACCCTACTCCTCCCCTCCCCTGTCCTGTAACCGATGCTCCCCCTCTCTCTTCATTAACGGTATGGACCTCAAACATCCGGGGCCTTCGCTCAAACCTGACTGATCTCTCCATACAGGTTGCTTCTGACAATCCAGACTTGATCTGCTTAACAGAGACTTTCCTCCTTCAAGATGTCTCTGATTCCTTAATATCTCTTCCTGGTTACTCCCTCCTCCGGTATGATAGACCTGAGCCTCGGCCTGGTGGTGGGGTGGCTATCTTTGTCAAAAACTCTCTTCCTCACTCTCCTTGCACTGCCCTCTTTCCTCCTCACCCGCAGGAGTACCTCTGGTTACGGCTTCCTCTCCGCTCCCACCTTTTGTTCATATGTGTTCTGTACCGTCCCCCAAACAGTGATGACTCCATCTACATTTCACTGTCTGACAACATGGACCAACTTCTATCCACTCATCCCAACTCTCTCTTCCTCATATGTGGTGACTTCAACTGTCATCATGCCACCTGGTTTGGTGTGGGTTCCTCTCTCACCAGTCATGGCACCTCAGCAAAGGACTTCTGCGACTCACTGGGATTGACACAATCTGTCAATTTCCCGACCCGGATCTCAGCCAATGGAGTATCTTCTCTTCTAGACTTGGTTATGACAAACTTCCCTGCTAATGTCTGCTGCTCTTCTTCTGCTCCAATCGGTTCTTCTGATCATGTGCTTGTCAAAGTGGACATCTCTCTGGCCATTCTCAGAGAGCCTCCTCAGCGTCGACGAGTCTGGCATTTCACTCAGGCCGACTGGGACGGTCTTCAAGCAGCCATCAATCGTCTGGATTGGTCTCCCATCTCCACTGCCTCTGACATCAATTCTTCCTGGGAATTCTTCCAAAGCAAACTGATCTCTCTCATGCACAGATTTATCCCATCTCGCCTTCAGTTGTCTTACCCTTCCTCCCGTCCATGGTACACTGAATCTTGTGGTGAGGCAGTTGCCCTGAAACAACTTGCCTTTGCCTCTTGGAAGGCGAATCCAACTGAAGGCAATCTCAGTTCCTTCCACCAAGCTCGGAACAAGTGTGTGTCTACCCTCAGGAGTGCCAGGAAGCACTATCTCTCCTCACTCAAGAATGAACTCTCAAACCTGTCTCCTTCCTCCAAATCCTGGTGGCATCTGGTCAAATCCGTTTCTGGTGTTTGTTCCCCCTCCATCCCCTCCCTTACCTCAAATGGCCACACAGTTGACATCGCATGTGACAAAGCCGAATGCCTCAACTCTGTGTTCGCCTCAAAATCCTTAGTCCCAAACCCATCTCTCTCTGTTCCCACCTTTCCCAGTCGAACCCAACTGCTCCTGGACTCTGTGTCCTTCTCTCCTGACAAGGTGGAGGAGTTTTTGTCAAACCTCGACTCTGATTCTGCAACTGGACCAGACGGCATCAGCCCACGGGTCCTAAAATCCTGCTCTGCCGCTCTATCTCACCCTCTCTCTGTTCTTTTCACCCTATCTTTTGCTCAAGGTCATCTGCCAGCATCCTGGAAATCAGCTAACATTACCGCTTTACACAAAAAAGGTGCAAAAACAGATCCTTGCAACTACAGACCAATCAGCCTGCTCCCAATTATCAGCAAAGTCATGGAATCCATCATTGCTTCGGATATGAAATCTTTCCTCTTCTCCAATGGCTTTATCTCTGACCATCAATTTGGTTTCAGACCAGGTCACTCTACTCTGGACATGCTGCTTCTGCTGTCTCAACAATGGATGGAGGTCCTCAATGCCAAACAGGAAATCAGAGCTGTCTCCCTTGACATATCACGGGCCTTTGATACGGTCTGGCACCCAGCTCTGCTCACCAAACTCTCCTCCTATGGTGTCCATGGAAATCTCCATGCATGGCTTGCGGACTTCCTCTCTGGTCGTAGTCAACGTGTGGCCCTGAATGGATTTCTCTCATCTCCCCTTCCTGTTCAGGCTGGAGTTCCCCAAGGAAGTGTGCTGGGCCCTGTGCTTTTTCTGGTCTTTATCAATGATCTCTCCGACTCTCCGGAAAATCCTCTCTATCTCTTTGCTGATGACTCCACTCTCTGCCGCTCCATTCCTCTTCCCTCAGATCGGCAGTCTGCAGCCTCCTCACTCTCTGAAGACCTGGACAAAATCACAGACTGGTCAAACAAGTGGAACATGTCTTTCAATCCTGACAAATCTCACTCTCTTACGATGTCTCTCCGAAAAGATCGACTGGACAACCCTCCCATCTACTTTCTCAACAATCCTCTCCAAGAAGTTCTGTCGCTCAAGCTTTTGGGTCTCACTATCTGCCATGATCTTTCTTGGGAAAACCACATTTCCAAGCTGGCCTCCAAAGCCAGTCGCCGACTGGGCATCCTCCGTCGTGCGAAGTCCTTCCTCGGCACACCTGAGCTCCTCACCACATACAAGGCTTTCATCCGCAGCTCAATGGAATACTGTTCTCCCCTATGGGCTGGTGCTCCTGCCTCACACCTGGCTCGGCTTCACGCTGTTGAATCCAAAGCTTTCAAAATCATTGGAATCTCCCGCGATGAAGCTATCTCTGAGGGCCTTTCACTCACTTACCGCAGGCAGGTAGGTGGTCTTTCTGTCTTCTACCGACTCCTCTCCGGCCTTGCTCCCCCAGCTCTCTCTGTGCTCTGTCCCCCAAATATTCCTACAGGTCGCACAAGATCTGCCAGCAACCCTCTGATGGTTAAACTGCCGAAATCTCGGCTCTCTGCTCACCTTCACTCTTTCATTCCTCTTTTCTCCCGCCTCTGGAACAAACTCCCACACTCCCTTCAATCCCTCTCCTCCCTCCAGGTCTTTAAAACAGCTGTTCACCACCATCTCTTATCTTCCCCCATCCAAAACCTTGATCTTTTCTACCCCCACTAATTCACCCCAGATCCACCTTGTTTGAAATTCCAACTTCTTTCCTGGAAATCCTGGCAGTGTCCATATGTTTATACCTCTCCCACCCCCCCCCCCTTCACATGCCTCCCCCCAAAGCCCTCTCCCTCCCACAGATCTCTCGATGTCTCCATGTCTCTCGGTCCCTGCTCTCAAATGTTGTGTTTGTGTCCTTCCCCCTCTCTCCCCATCTTGTCTACCGCTCCCGATGTTATTTGTTTTATGTGTCTGTTTGTCTTTCTGTGTGATTAATGTTCGCTCTTTCACGAGCCTCGATCTTGTATGCAAAAAAAAAAAAAAAACCTCTGGTTGCCAACAATCTGATACACTCAAATCTTCCATATAACACTTGGAGTCTTTGCTAAAAATATAACTTAGAAAATGAATAGGTATGGCCAGAGCATCCTCCAACATGAAAAGCACCTGCTTCCAGATTACATCATCACAACTTTCCACATCAGCTCTCCTCCCCTTTAAATGAGCCATTTTCCAGTATGGAGTAGCCCTTTTGTCCAATGAGAATGCTTGACGCAATTGATTCGCAATTATCCCAGGTCAACATGGGCCATGTAGTTATCGTGACCGACTTCTGGTGACACTCGTGATCAGATTTCTCCAAACGTCCCTATCCTGAACTGCTTCCTGAAGCTCTGGAAGAGACAGCTTGGTTGCATCTTTTACCTCCTTCGTCTAGCATATACAAGGTCTGCCTCTTCCTCTTATTCCCTCAACCATACCCAGCATGGTCGACTTCTCCAGACTTTCATTTTTCTGCACTCAAGATGTGTCCAAAGTATGACCGTTTGTGTTTTGGAATCAGTTATTCTCGTGTACATGGAGGTCTAATTTCTTCAAGCAATGATTTATTTGTTTTTCCAAATTCAGATGGGATTTTTAACATTCGGCTCCAACACCAGATTTCAAAACTGTCACTCTTCTTCCTTTCTTTCTTCTTCACTGTCCATGACTCACATCCATACATTGTAATTGGAAACACCAGAACATCCACCAGTGTCCTCTTGGTTTGTATTGTCACATATTTGTCTTTCCTGATCTTTGTCAATCTTGACCTATTCGGAAAAGTGTGCCAGGTAAACATGGGCTAGGCAGGAAAGGGTTAATCTACTTGAAATGAAAGATTTTGCTATTTTGCCTCTTGGTGTATATCTGACGTTTAATGGAGCCATGTTTATTGGTCCTTTCAATGAAGCATTCATCATTTGTGATGTATTTTATGGTTAGTTTGGTTATATATTAGTTACACTGTAAATTAATACTTCTAAAGGTGCTTGTATGAAGATTAAAGCTGCACCCAGTCTAACATGCATCCGAGTGACTCCACACCTTTACTTTCTGGGCGTGGGACCTGTGCTATGTCCACACATTTTACCTTTTGCTGTTTTTGGATGATGGAATTATTCAATATTTGTCCTGCAGATTGCTGATCAATGTGTTGGAAATTGGTTACTGACCTTTCCAATAACTACCTTTAAGTTCAAAAGATCTTGATATCATCATTATACAATATATATATTATATATATTTTGTTGCGGTTTTGTGTTTTTATAATAAAGGTTAATTTCCCCTCCTAGTTTAGTTACACTACAACATGTAGCATCGTTTAAGATCAGTTATTTCATCGTAAATGTAAGCATAGACCTTTCCTATGTTTAGTTTTGCGTTGAGTAGAATAATGAGAATTAGGTCCCCTTACGATGCCTATGCTGCCTCGATGCTTTCGGATTTGGCACGAAATACCACGAGGCCGGCCTGAACAAGTCGATCAAGGCCGAAGGAAGGTGGGACAGGAGGAGTGGGAGTGACGGTAAGCACGAGCCGCCAATCAGGGCTCGAGGGGAGTGGCTTACCACTGCGGCAAAAGGCGGGGCTTGGAACATTCGATGCGAGCCAGGGCGTGGCGATATAACCCTGTGCCAAGAGCCCCCGCCTCAGTTATAAGAAGGGAGGCAGACGAGTTATGAGAAGAAAAGCGCTCTGTTGAGTTACAAGTTGAGTTCTCAGTTGAGCTGGAGTCAGATCCCTGAGAAGTTGGAGGGCAAGTTGCGCTGAGTTCAATTACGAGAGTGAGAGCGGGCTCCGCGCAGTTGTATTAATCGCGCTGTGAGAGACAGCCGTGCCGGGCCAGAGACGCGCGTATATTTCCTCCTGCCTGCCTTTATCGAGATACGTGCCATGAGGATTTTCCTGCCTGCCTGCCTGTCTTCATCGGGGAACGTGCGGCGACCGCCAGAGGGCCACGCCAGGTGGCCACGCCAGGTGAGCTGTTCCTGGACGACTAAGGCCGGCGCGTTCAGCGCATGAACAATTCTTCCTTCATCCCCCTGTGAGTGTGCATGGGCCCATTGTCTGGTGAATAAGTAAGACTGCTTAAGACTGCCCTGTGTCTCTGCTCCTTCTACCACTGTACATTGTGTAAATAATAATAATTAAATCTGTTATTCCTTTGATTCGACCGTTTCGTCTCTTCCATCATTGACTTAGCGTGGTACGAATTATATCGCTCTGATCGGGTTCCAATAGCAAGGTAACAGCACGGACCACGTGGTACGCAATCCACTCGGGTGCACTCAAATTACGCGTGGTTCATGCGAGACTCGATCCCCACTCCTGCGGCGGCGTGGGTACTTAGGTACGTGCGAAAATTGTCTCGAAACCCTGTCCCGCGTCTGACCGGAAGTGGCGACTCAGTCTCGCGGTTGCGAAGACCCAAGGAGAACAAGGGGCTTATTCTCCCCTTGGTAAGGGAACGGGGGTCGCGCAAAACCGTAACAATATATACAGTATATGATGCTTGTGATTGGCAGGTGGTGGCAGACCCAAAGCCACAATTGGTATTCCCAGAGGAGACCTGTGTGACAAGGTTGCGGCCTGACATTGTCATATGATCAGGAGCAACATGACAGGTCATCTTAGGGGAATTGTCTGTTCCTTGGGAAGAGAACATGGAGGAGGTGCACGAGAGGAATAGAGGAAAGTACAGTGAGATGGAGGCAGAGTGTCGAGAGAAGGGTTGGCGAGTTTCTTGTCAGCCATTTGAGGTGGGGTGTAGAGGGTATATTGGCAATTCCTTTTCTGCATTTCTTGCTCAGCTTGGAGTGTGTGGGGCAGAAAGAAGGAGGATGTGTGACAAAGTGGCCCAGGTTGCCTTGAAAGGCTCACTTTGGATATGGAGGAAGTTTATGGAGACACGTCGAACGGTGTAGGTTGAGGTTGTGAGTGTTGGTTCATTTCTGACACACACACACACACACACACACACACACACACACACACACACACACACACACACACACACGTGAGAAATGGAGATGTGTGTGTGTGTGTGTGTGTGTGTGTGTGTGTGTGTTATAGGAGTGGGTGCGTGCGTTGCAGGAGTGGGTGTGGTTCTGCATGAATGTGTTTTTGTTTGAGTGGTGCATGTTGTACGGTGGTGGTTGTTAATTTTTTTTTTTAGGTGTGAGTGAGTGGATGAGGGGCTGTGGATTCTGGGAG
This sequence comes from Myxine glutinosa, assembly GCF_964187855.1. NCBI lineage: Eukaryota > Metazoa > Chordata > Myxini > Myxiniformes > Myxinidae > Myxine > Myxine glutinosa. The sequence goes on from NC_136265.1 coordinate 32,395,178, forward strand.
TGGAGGCGGTTTTGTTGTTGTAGTCTGTATTCTCACGGGGTGGGGTATGTACGCATCCAGGTGTAGCTGCTGCATGTGGAGGCATATGTGCCCCTGCTGGCCCAACTTAGCTGACCGTATTGAGGTTGAAGGGCCGAAATGGGATGATGCTGAGGACCACGACTGCGGACCCGGTCAGTGAGGCACACTTGTGACGAGGTGTGTTTTGAAATTATGTATACTTTATATATTATATATATATATATATATATGTATATATGTATATATGTATATATGTATATATGTATATATGTATATATGTATATATGTATATATGTATATATGTATATATGTATATATATATATATATATATATATATATATATATATATATATATATATATATATATATATATATATATAGTATTGTTGCTGTTTCTAGAACCCTCCACTTTGTAAATATTTGTAATAATCCCTTATAAATAATCCCCTGTAAATATTCCCATTTTTTGTGTAAAGGTCAAAGGTCACACCCTAGTTAGGCCACGGGCAACACGTAGAACACCATAGGATCTTCTTTAGTTATTTCATTAGTATGTGTTTCAGGTAAGGATCTGTTCCCAATAGTTTGACTCTGCGTTGCATTAATCAAATAACCTAGGCCCCTTCTCAAATTCCCATCCTATTCATTTTGCGGCTTTACCCTCTCCAAATTGTATTACGCGCCTCTGCCAGCCATAGCCGCCTCAGCGTTCACTGCCTTTTGGTTGTTCGCTGCCAGCCGCCATAAGCCACGCGGCGGAGTTGGAGGAAAAGGGGGAGGAGCGCCAGGAACAAAGGCGTGGCCCCTCAACCCACCATCAAGGGGCGGACCGGTGAGCCCTCAGGACCGATCAGGGCCAAGGCAGCTCACTGATGGGCGTATCTAAAAAGGCAAGCGGCTTAATACGCGATCGGCCAATATAAGCGGCCGTGGGGGACTACTTAGGGAGATGAGTAATACGGGAGAGGACGGCAGACGCGGAAGACCCGAGAGTGGTGAAGGAGTCCCTGCTTGCCGTTGTCACGGACCATTGGAGGCGCACAACTGGCCGAAGGCTAAGGGTCAATTTATTACGTGCGCCGCATCCCAATCTCCCCCCCCCCCCCCCCCCGCGATATAATTGTCCGCTCACGTTAAACGCCATGCGAAGTTGCCGGCCGCTCGTTGCCGCGGTACGAGTGAACACCCGGAGCGTGGACCGGAACGCGAGGTCGGAGCCGGTCGAAGCCGCCTACCATCAACGCCTACCTACCACCTGCCCGGACCCTTCTCTTCCTTCCCACCAGCCCTGCCATTCCATCCTTTTCGTGTAAGTGTGTTTGTACTGTCCTGGGCGTGTGATAATATAAGACTGTCTAAGCTTGCCCTATGTCCTTTTATTTCCTTATTTTGTATATTCTTGCTGCCTTTCGTTTCCTCTTGAGTGTTGTATAATAAATTCTGTGTTCCTTCTTATTCTTTGGGTTTTCCTCTCATCTGGTCGCTTTAGTCTTTTCCCAATTGAATACCGGTGGCACGATATAGGAACCGCTATAATCGGGTCTAGTCTTTGTTAACGGCCTGAGTCGTGGCTCGCTTTGCTCGGCGTGTCCATTACAGCTGCGGCTCGGGCGGGGCTCATTTCCTCGCTTACCGGATGGCGCTGGTAATTAGGTAGTAGGAGCAATTGGCCTACCACCCTATTCAGCGCTGACCGGAAGTGACGTCAAAACTCCAGGACTCGGACGGCCAGCTTAATAGACGAGGGGATTGACCCCTCCTCGGTAAGGGGAGCGCCGTAACCCGAGATCCGCAACAGTATATATACTGTATATATCCCATGTCCTTTTTTATAGGCTGCATGGAGTAAGGTGTTCGATGAACTCTCATTCATTTAAGTTTTGGATGGAAAAGTAAAATGTGGAAAATAATTTTGAAAGGTAAAAGGAAATACAGTCGGATCCCGCTATTTGCGGAATCCATGTATTCGTGGTTGATAAATGTGCCAGTTTCTCTATTCGCGGAAAAATGTCCTGTGAATTCGCGGTTTTTCAGGGGCGCAAAAAATTGTTTTTTCATGAGCCTTTAGCTTGACATACAGCATTTATAAAACCCATCTTAGCATAAAGCAGCTAGACATACACAAAAAACCATCTTATACAAGCCATGAGCATGACCTGCTTATACAGTACAGTACAGTACCGTACTGTGCATGCACTGCTGTGTGCTTTGCGTTTTCATGGCTTTAGCGGACGCGAATTTTAGCCACACTATAAGCGAGCTTCACGGGATATCCCACCAGATGTGTAAACAAGTCAACTCCGCGAATTAAAGAATGCAAAAGCTTCATTAAATCAATTACAGTTTGCAATTTACGGAAAAGCATAATCGGAGATGTTACACAATGAAAACGCTTCGGGGGATGTTCCATCAGCGACGAAAACATGTCAACCCTGCAAGTTATAGAATGCAAATGCTTCATAAATTATATTATTGAAACTAGAACGGCACTCAGTAGAGAGCATACCTCCGCCTGGTGAACAGTTTACGTTTTGTACCCCACTGAAAAGCCGGATCTGGATTCGAACCTGAACCAAAATCTAATCGGTAATCTAATCGGTTAGGTAATCACCTAACCAACTCATCCACCAAGTTTATTCATAAGTTGTCCATAATTTTTTTTTTTATATCATGTTATATATCGCTTTTCACCCGATCTCTCAATGGTGAAAAATCACTTAAAAATTAAATAATTATTGTAGCCGAATCCATATTCATATCTTCACCAAAATCGAAACCATTAGTCCTTGTCACACACCCAACCTGTCCACCAAGTTTCGTCCCAATCCGTCCATAGCTTTTTGGGATATCCTGCAATGTGTTGGTTTTAGCCCTATCACTCAATGGTGAAGAATCACTTAAAATTTTAATTAATTATCATATCCGAATCCATATTCATATCTTCACCAAAATCGAAACCATTAGTCCTTGTCACACACCCAACCTGTTCACCAAGTTTCGTCCCAATCCGTCCATAGCTTTTTGGGATATCCTGCAATGTGTTGATTTTAGCCCTATCACTCAATGGTGAAGAATCACTTAAAATTTTAATTAATTATCATATCCGAATCCATATTCATATCTTCACCAAAATCGAAACCATTAGTCCTTGTCACACACCCAACCTGTCCACCAAGTTTCGTCCCAATCCGTCCATAGCTTTTTGGGATATCCTGCAATGTGTTGATTTTAGCCCTATCACTCAATGGTGAAGAATCACTTAAAATTTTAATTAATTATCATATCCGAATCCATATTCATATCTTCACCAAAATCGAAACCATTAGTCCTTGTCACACACCCAACCTGTCCACCAAGTTTCGTCCCAATCCGTCCATAGCTTTTTGGGATATCCTGCAATGTGTTGATTTTAGCCCTATCACTCAATGGTGAAGAATCACTTAAAATTTTAATTAATTATCATATCGGAATCCATATTCAGATCTTCACCAAAATCGAATCTATTTGTCCTTGTCAGACACCCAACCGGTCCATCAGGTTTCGTCCAAATCCGTCCACAACTTTTTGAGATATCCTGATATGTATCGTTTTTGGCCCCGTCTCCCAATGGTGAAGAATCACTTAAAAAATTATCGTAGCCGAATCCGAATCCGGATCTTCACCAAAATATAATAATTTTGTCCGTGTCACATACACTACATCTCTGCCAAATATTGGCCGAATCTGTCCACAAGTTTTTGAGATATCTTGTTCACAAACAGACAGACAGACAGAGACAGGGGTGAACACATAACCTTCATCCACCAATGGTGGCAGAGGTAAATATCAATACACCACTTAACCAAATCGTTTATTAATCGTCAATAAAGTCCAAATTTTATTGAAACAACAATAAAAACCAAATAGTTTATTAATTGTCCTCTTTGTTCATTTTAATCGCTACCTTTCAGAATAACATCAATGCCCAATTTTCCTTCTAAATCTAATCCCACACATCCAATTTACCTAATACGAGCAAATACCGCCCGCCACTTTACTGATGGGAATAGTATGAGATGGCGTGGGAAAGAAAGAGGGCGGAGAGGGGGAGAGTAAGCGGTCGCAAGTCACAAGTTGGTGTTTGCAGTTTCGCCACGTGTGCCCATTCACAAACCTTCCCTTTTTTGCGTCACAAACCTTCCCTTTATTGCGTCACAAACCTTCCCTTTTTTGCGTCACAAACCTTCATGGGAGTTCCCCGAATCCATCATCGTTAGTTTCATCGAAATCCGTTGTTCAATCCTCAAGTGCGAGCACGGCAAACAAACAGTCAGCCACGACTCCTTTTATAATATAAATGCGCAAATTTTGACCAATGCACCAGCACACAACGACATACTCTTGTCGAAATGTACCGTTGGATCCTCAACATCCGTTCATGCAGATGGGACAGTACACTTTGTTCCCGCAGCCCAAGGGTGGCACGTTCCCCACCTGCCTCGGAAACTGCACCGGCATGGCATTTCAGTCGGATTTGATGCAAAGTGGACAAGACGTTCAAAGGATATTCAGTCATTCCCAAACTGGTCTACCTGCTATTCTATGGAGGTCGATCAGCTCCGCACGTAAGACAATTTTGCTCAAGAGGTCGAGTCAGTCAATTATTGTCATGGATTAGAAATTAGGATTTTTAGTGAGAGGGAACCGAATGATAACATGCACGATATAAGTTATGGAAGTTTCATTTGGACATGTTTTAATGTAAGAAAAAAAGGAGTAGTGACAACAGTATTTTTGGGTACCGTAGATATCGTGCGTACAATACCAGACAGGTAAAATGGAAGAAATAGGACAATCGGATTATTCTGTCGGTACTCCATCCAAAGGGAGTTCCTCCACTTCATCAGTTGTCTGCTGCTCCTTGGAGTGTTTCGGTGTTTGGAGAGTTGTAAACACGGTAGTATAGCAGAGAAAACAGGAACATCTCTATCACCAACAGTTGTGCATTCATGTCTGTGGGACAAGAAAGATGGAGGACCAGAAAGCCAAGCAATCACTTCCGACAACAACATCCACGTACTTTATCTGGCAGCTTTATTAAATTGTCTTACAATTCTCCTGTGATTCTGTATCACCCTAAACCCAATATGCAAATGAGGTAAATCACGTGACAAAATGTGACCACCTGACACATACCCGAAAGAAGAACGCCAGAAATTGGGGACAAAAATTTATTTAAAAGGGACACACTCCATGTTGTATCCGAATTGTGCTTTACGTCGAATTGCTCGTGTAAACTAATAGGAAATTTAATTTCTGTCGAGCTGTGCTTCAATGGAGAAGATCAGTTTTGAAGAATATGAAACCCATGACGTCATTGACATTCAGCAGATGAGTAATAGATCCGATTTTGTTGTTGTTGTTGTTTAGCCCCAGTCAGTTCTCTTGAACAAGCCGGTGGCACAGAGACAGCCGAAAATATCACGGAAGTGACCCGGAGATCCCCTACATCTAGAATGGTGTGCCCCCGTCTTCACAAAGTTGGGACCACCACAGAGTTTTAGACAGGGGAGAGAGAGAGAGAGAGTGAGAGAGAGAGAGAGAGAATTTGAATTTGCAACACCATTTATTTCACAAAAAATACACCAGGTCAAGTTACATTTTTACAGGAGAGAAAAATAAAAATAAAAACAACAGTTCTTAATGTTAAAAAGAAAAGTACAAATTCGATTCATTTACAACACATAATGCTTCATTAATACACCATTTGCACTCAAAGAGTTTGATATTTTCATTCGCCACATAATAATCAAACTCTAACCTTATTCTTGCAGACACCAGCCCTTTAAACATAGGAACAACATCAAACCCATGCCCATTATCAATTTTAATTTTCCTTGATTTATACATTGAATATTTTGCTACAGCAACTAAGAAGTTTAGGAGAACACCAGAGTCCTTGCAGGAGGGTCTGAAAGATACACCAAAAATAAAAGAGTGTGAAGTAAAAGGAAAAGACAACTGCTCAAAAAGGTGTGTGAGAATCAAGAAAAGAGGTATTAGTCTTTCGCATTTCACATAGGCATGAAAGAGATCCTCCTTCTGGACACAGAAGGGGCATGCTACTGGCACTGAGCTGTCAAGGTGATGAACAAAGGTGTTCGTAGGGAGAGCCCAATGTGCTAGTCTCCACTGGATATCTGCGAGGAACCCGTAAATAGGTAGTTTGTACATATTAGGCCACAGTGGCGTGGCAGGAGACACTGGCCCTAACCTTTCTGACCACAAGGCCACTCGCGCCACTCCGGAGAAGGGTGATGCTTGGTTTTCTCGGATGAGCTTGTGAATACCCGCCTTTTTTACCAAATGAAAAGGAGATACAAGTTCACCATTTGACTGGAGAGCTGGGAGCACCTTAATTTCAGGGAAAGACAGCCGAAAATCCTCGACATTGTTTATACCTTCCCAGCCAATATTTAACTCCTTAAACTTCCTCTTGACGATGCGTATAATTTGGCTGACAATACGCACGGATCTTAAACCAAGAATGGCCGCCACCCTGCCAGCAGACATCCATTTTGTCCCAGATGTATCCCTCAGGTCACAAACTTTGCCAATTCCTCCTTGAGTAAATTTCCTAATCAAAGTCGGACTATGAGGAATGCATGGAAAAAAACCGTTATAGAAAATAGGCTCTTGGATAAACATCCGGCAATTATAAGCCTCAAGGCAACGATGAACCCCAAAACCTTTCCAAACTCTCAGCAAACCCTGATAAAAAATTGGGATTGAAACTAAGCTGACACGGTCAAGGTTCACCAGGAACAAGTGCCTATCATAACACAGGCCTCCCGCTTGTTGCAACAAGCAAAACGCAAATGAGCGCCAGGGCAGCTCTTCAGCATACAACAGATGTTGCACAGACTGTAGGCGAAAAGCCATAAGCCGGGTGGACACATCCACAATTCCATGTCCACCCTCCTTCCGAGGATGGTACAGTATTTGCGGCCGAAGCCAGTGGTATCCATTCCAAAAGAAATTGACCAAGACCCGCTGGATGGCTGGTATCAACTCCTTGGGTGGCTGCAAGACAATTAGTTTATGCCATAATCTTGCTGCTATCAAGTTATTTATAACAAGAGTGCGGCCTTTGTAAGAAAGAGATCGCAGCAGTCCTTCCCATCGTTTCAACCGGTGTGTAATTTGTTCAATCATTCCTTCCCAGTTCTTCATTTCTACTTCCTGGTTGCCGAGATAGACACCAAGATATTTGACCCCATCTGTTTTCCACTCTAAATTATGTGGGAGTGACGGTGGCAGTGTTAAAGAAAGGTTATCTGAACCGCACCATAAGGCTACACTCTTGCCCCAATTTACTTTGGCAGAAGAGGCCGCAGAGTAGTCTTTAAGGCAACGCTGCACCGCAGCAACACTACTTGGGCCTTTAATCAGAACACATACATCGTCAGCATAAGCTGTGACCACAAATCTTGAACTAAAAACGGCTCCCACATCCTGAGTTATTCGCTGCCTGATGGATGCTAAGAGTGGTTCAAGGGCAATTATATACAGAAGTCCAGAAAGGGGACAACCTTGACGGATACCCCGTCGGAAAGGAAAAGGGGGACATAAACTATTGTTTACTTTCATCATGCAGAAGGTGTTAGTGTATAACAGCTTAACATAGGAAATGAAAGTTTCGTCAAAACCCATCCGCTCCAGAACAGAAAACAAATATGTATGATCAACACGATCAAAAGCCTTTGTTTGGTCAAGAAACAACAACCCAAAACTGGCACGCAAGTACTTATTACAAGAAATAATATCCCTTATCAAAAAAATATTGTCATAAATTGACCTTCCTGGTACACAGTAGGTCTGGTCAGGGTGCACAATAGAGCTGATCACAGTTCCCAAACGGTTTGCTAAAGCCTTTGACAAAAGCTTGTAATCCGCACACAGCAATGAGACAGGCCGCCAGTTCTCGACTAGTTGAGTGTCCCCAGCCTTTGGCAACAGGCACATGACTGCTCTTCTGCAGGACAGGGGAAGCTCTCCAACATGAAGGCATTCATCAAATACCTCAAGCAGGTCAGGTCCCACAAGTTTCCAAAAAGTCTTATAGAACTCTCCAGGCAAACCATCAATCCCAGAGGCTTTACCATCCTTCAGGCTCCACATAGCAGTTTCAAGTTCAGCAGCCGAAACTGACATGTTCAATGTGCGTTGCTGGTCCTCCTCAAGTCTTGGAAGCCCAGTAGTCAGCTCCTGCAAGATCTCATTACTTATGCTCTGGGGGGAGTACAAGTTTGTATAAAAACCCTTCAAAACAGACTTAATCTCCTGTTGGGAGGTCACCATTGACCCATTAGCAGCACGTAGCCCATGAATCTGTTGTGCTTTTTTGACAGAGTTCTCCAAACTAAAGAAGTCCTTATTTGGCATATCCAAAGTCAAGTAACTCATCCTCATACGCACCAAGGTACCCATTGCCCGCTGCCTCACCATTTCGGTCAGTAACGACCTTTTTGTCCATAGTAACTGATCATATCCCAAATCTTTCCCAGCCCCATTACGATTCTGTTCCAATTCTGCAATTTCGGCCTTTAATGAGTCAACTGAGAGACTTTGCATTTTAGTAGTAAACAGACTATACTGTTGACAAAACGTTTTAACTTGACACTTTGCAAGGTCCCACCATATGCGAAGGTTGGCATGCTCAAGCTTAGAGGACCGGATTTTCCCCCACACTGTTTGGAAGGCATCTTCAAATTTCTTATCACTTAACAACCGATTATTGAGTGACCAGTACGCGCTACCTCCTGATGTCAGGGGTAATTTAAAGGACATTGCCACTAAATTATGATCTGAAAACCCTGTTGGGAGTATTTGGGTAGTGGACACCACATTCAGCATTGGCCTTGCCCTTGATATGACGCCATCATGACATCTGCACCATGTGTAGGCCCGTGAAGTTGGATGCTGCAACCTCCACACATCCTCAAAACAATAGTTCTTGATGAGGCTCGCTAACACCTTTGCAGAAGCGCCGTGGAGTTCATGTCCATTCCTGTCAACTGAAGGATCAATTGTACAGTTAAAGTCCCCTGCGATACAGGTGAGAGCAGCTGGATCCAGCCCCTCTACAAAGTCCCGCAATGTGGAAAAGAATGTTCTTCTTTCTATAGGTTCACTTGGTGCATACACATTTACTATAATAAGCTTTTGTGTATTGCAGTAGAACTCCACCGCTATCAAATGTGCCTTATGGACCTCCCTATAAATAACACTCTGAGTGGGAAAGCCATGTCCATCCACACCATGCAAAGCAATATGAAGCTTACTCTGTTCAATACCCGGTCCCTCAACCATAAAAGCCACATCCTGAACGACTTCATTCTGGACAATAAACTGGACTTTCTCTGTCTGACTGAAACCTGGCAACAACCTCTGGACTACCTCTCACTCAACCTCACTACACCCAATGGTTACTCATACATCAATAAACCATGCTCGGAGGGCCGAGGTGGTGGAATTGCTGTAATACACCGACAGGACATCAAGACCAGCCTCATCTCCATCTCATCTGCTCCATCATTTGAACACCTGGCTTTTAAACTTTCTGGTCACACACAGTCAGTCATGGCAGTTGTCTACCGCCCTCCCAAACCACACCCCATCATTCCTGTCTGACTTCTCTTACTTTCTGACCCAGCTCTGCTCCTTCTCCCCCTCAACCCTCCACCTCGGTGATTTCAATACCCACATGGACTCCACTGACTCCACAATAACCGCTGACTTCATTGATATTCTTAATTGCTTTAACCTCACTCAACATGTCAACTTTCCCACCCATAACCGTGGTCACATTCTGGACCTTGTCTGTTCTATTGGACTAAATCTACACCATCTCTCTGGCTCTGACCTCACCCTCTCCGATCACTTAGCCATCACTATGACCATCAACATTCCCACCCCAGCACCAAGGCAAAAACGCATAATCAACTTCCGTAAGCTAAACTCTCTTTCACCTACCTCATTCTCATCTTCCCTCTCCGAAAAGATGTCCACCTCTCCCTTCGTTGATTTGCACAGCCCCTCTGACCTCACTGACTACTACAACCACACTCTCTCCTCCTGCCTCGACCAGCTTGCGCCTATAAAAACCAAAACAGTTTCCTTCACCCATTCTGCTCCCTGGTTTACCCCTGAACGCCGTCTGATGAAAACCCCTGCCCGCCAACTTGAAAGACTCCGTAATAAAACAGGTCTCACAATCCAAGACCTTCTCCTCTCCTCCGACGCTGGTAACCTCAACATTCTCATCCTTCTCGACGTCAGCGCCGCCTTTGACACCATCAATCACATCATCCTCCTTACCCGACTTGAAACCACCTTTAACATCACTGGCACTGCCCTTTAGGGGGGGGGGGGCAGAGCCTTCTCCATCGCTGCTCCCACACTCTAACTCACGACCTCAAACCATCAGAGACTCCTCCTCACTCACCACATTCAAATCATCACTCAAGACCCACCTGTTCAACACCGCATTCAACCCCTGACCGTCTCTTCTCCTTCTCCTTCCTTTCTGTTTGGTTATTTAATTATGTATTTTTGTCTTTTTTGTCTTTGTTTTACGTTCTATGTCAAAGCGTCTTTGGGTTTCTTGAAAAGCGCCATACAAAATAAATGTATTATTATTATTATTATTATTTTAAAAATCAACATCTGAAGATCGGGGAAATGATCTTTCAGTTCAAGGTTTCTTTTCCGATAGGAATCTCTCAAGAAGTCCCGAAGCTCGTCATCCGAAGGGCTGTTTACAGCCTTTAGAATCTGAGAGGACTCCTCTTGACCCTCACCATCAGATTCCTCATATGGGGAATCAATTGGTGTTTCAGCTTCCTGGCGCACATCACATGATTGCTCAGTTTCAAAAAAAAGAAACTTCTTCAGGAACGTTTTGTGCCAGTTACATTTGAAGATTCTTCGAGATGCGAGGTGGAGGACTCCAAGCATGTTTGTGACATGACCACAGTGCTCGGTTCATGGATGTCACTCTCCTTTCGTGGATTTAACTATCCTCTTTTATTCTCTCTGTGTCCTTATTTTCCTCATTTATTCCTTTTTTAGGGGGAGATTTTAAGTGCCTTTCCTCCTCTTGCAATTGACAGGAGGAAGCTGCACAATGAACATCCTCGTGTGAGATGACACTGTCTGAGGGATCATGAACACTCACTGGGATTGGAAAATTAGAATCCACTTTTTCCTTGATAATGTTTGTACTAGTGGAGGTCTCCTTTTCCTCTAATAAGGCAAACCTGTTATCACATTGAATTCCAGTGATGGAGTTTTCACTGATTTGCCTTTTCCCAGAAGGTGACGCACTTCTTACAGCCGATTTACGTTTTTTAAACTTTGGAAACGGTAACAAACCCCTCATTTGCGCTGTCCATTGGTTCAATGGGAGGGGGCGTGTCCACTTGTTTACCTGGTTTATCCTGCACATTTGTCGAGCAGGAAACGTTAACATTAATCTGAGAGTCATTGTTACCCGTTTCGACCATGTTAGGCTGTTCCTTCTGATTGCGGCAAAACCGTTTCATATGTCCCACTGACCCACAACCAAAGCACTTTAGGGTGTCGGTGGTGATATATACTTGGTAATCGTGACCATTTAAAGTGAGTTTTAAAACAACATTCTAAGAGGAATATTCCTTTTTGAGAACCATAAATACCTGTCTACAGAAACTCATCACGTGACTGACACGTTCATCCTTACAGCCCAAAGGGAGCATTATTAATGGGGACACACAGTGACCATATTGCTGCAGCGCTGCAAGGATTGTATCGCTACCCAGGAATGGTGGTACATTCGAAATAACCACTTTCTGAGCAGGAGTATCCAAGGGATAAACCATAACAAAGTGTCCGGAGTCGAGGGACAAGCCTTGTTGGACGATGAGAGCAACGTGCTCTACATCGGACACAGACACGATAACCCGTTTGTTCATACGCGATGCCGCACGTACCTTATCAAACCCGATCATGTTCCCGATCGCGAGAACAATAGCTTCTATTGAAACACCCTCAGGTGGAGAACACGCAATGCCATGCTCGCGTGATAATTGCTCAAACGCTGCATATCGCTGCGAGTGAGCAGCCGCCATGTTTGAACACACGAGGCTCGACCTCTTCCTCCCAGCTTGGGAAGAGGAAGTTATTAATGCACTCAGACTTTCCCAGCTTAGGGAAAGGGAGCGTTAACAAAACAAACAAGAAAAAGAGCAATCAGATATTGCAAACCCTCACCAGAATGTATTTTCAGTGGTTTTTAAGGCTTTTGTGTTCAAACAAATATGGCGGCCGAACCACGTGACTGATGATGTCATCATTATTTTTTTCCTAAACGAATTTTTTTCCTAGATTATGCTCAAGAAATTTCATCTTCATCGGATGAAGTTTTGTACTTGTCGAATTATGACGTCATAATGGAGGCACCTATGACATCATCATTAACATGTTTCATTCCCCATGGAGAGTTCTTTACAAAGAGCCATGTCTCAATTTTTTCAATTCAGCGCTTTCGGAGATATAGAGGTGCAAATTTTTTATGTTTTTCCAAGATGGCGGCTGAACCACGTGAGCTATGACGTCATAATTATCATTTAAAAAAAATCTACAGGTGGAGTTGCACCTATGGTGAAAATTTCCTGTCAATCTGACCATCGGTTGCAGAGAAAATCATATTTATTCTGTGAGGACAAACAGACAAACAAATGAAAAATCGGTCAGAGACCGAGGACTTGCCGGAATGTACTTTTTATCGGCCATTTAGAACAAATATGGCGGCCGAACCACGTGACCGATGATATCATCATTAACATATTTTATTCCCCATGGAGAGTTCTTTACAATGAGCCATGTCTCAATTTTTTCTGTTCAGCACTTTTGGAGATATAGTGGTGCAAAGTTTTGTCGTTTTTCCAAGATGGCGGCCGACCACGTGACATATGACATCATCATTAACATATTTTATTCCCCATGGAGAGTTCTTTACAATGAGCCATGTCTCAATTTTTTCTGTTCAGCACTTTTGGAGATTTCGTGGTGCAAAGTTTTGCCGTTTTTCCAAGATGGCGGCCGACCACGTGACATATGACGTCATCATTAACATATTTTATTCCCCATGGAGAGTTCTTTACAATGAGCCATGTCTCAATTTTTTCTGTTCAGTACTTTCGGAGATATAGAGGTGCAAAGTTTTTCGGTTTTTCCAAGATGGCGGCCGAACCACGTCACCGATGACGTCATCAATTGGGCACAGTCTATTCCAGGGCAAGACCAATAAGTGTGCAAAGTTTGGCGATTCTACGTGCAACGGTGTAGACGCAGTGCTGCAAACAGACAGACAGACAGACAAACAGACAAACAGACAGATGAAAAATCGGTCAGAGACCGAGGACTTGCCGGAATTTACTTTTTTATCGGCCATTTAGGACAAATATGGCGGCTGAACCACCTGACCGATGACATCATCATTAACATATTTTATTCCCCACGGAGAGTTCTTTACAATGAGCCATGTCTCAATTTTTTCTGTTCAGCACTTTTGGAGATAGAGGTGCAACGTTTTTCGGATTTTCCAAGATGGCGGCCGAACCACGTGACCGATGACGACATCATTAACATATTTTATTCCCCCTGGAGAGTTCTTTCCAATGAGCCATGTCTCAATTTTTTCTGTTCAGCACTTTTGGAGATAGAGGTGCAACGTTTTTCGGATTTTCCAAGATGGCGGCCGAACCACGTGACCGATGACGTCATCATTAACTTATTTTATTCCCCCTGGAGAGTTCTTTCCAATGAGCCATGTCTCAATTTTTTCTATTCAGCACTTTCGGAGATATGGAGGTGAATTTTTTCCCCGTTTTTCCAAGATGGCGGCCGCACCACGTGACCGATGACGTCATCATTAACATATTTTATTCCACATGGAGAGTTCTTGACAATGAGCCATGTCTCAATTTTTTCTATTCAGCACTTTCGGAGATATGGAGGTGCTAGGTTTTTCGGTTTTTCCAAGATGGCGGCCGACCACGCGACTGATGACGTCATCATTAACATATTTTATTCCCCATGGAGAGTTCTTTACAATGAGCCATGTCTCAATTTTTTCTGTTCAGCACTTTTGGAGATATAGTGGTGCAAAGTTTTGCCGTTTTTCCAAGATGGCGGCCGACCACGTGACATATGACGTCATCATTAACATATTTTATTCCCCATGGAGAGTTCTTTACAATGAGCCATGTCTCAATTTTTTCTGTTCAGCACTTTTGGAGATATAGTGGCGCAACGTTTTGCCGTTTTTCCAAGATGGCGACCGAACCACGTGACTGATGACGTCATCATTTACATATTTTATTCCCCATGGAGAGTTCTTTACAATGAGCCATGTCTCAATTTTTTCTGTTCAGTACTTTCGGAGATATAGAGGTGCAAGGTTTTTCAGTTTTTCCAAGATGGCGGCCGAACCACGTCACCGATGACGTCATCAATTGGGCACAGTCTATTCCAGGGCAAGACCAATATGTGTGCAAAGTTTGGCGATTCGCCGTGCAACGGTGTAGACGCAGTGCTGCAAACAGACAGACAGACAGACAGACAGACAGACAGACAGACAAACAGACAGATGAAAAATCGGTCAGAGACCGAGGACTTGCCGGAATTTACTTTTTTATCGGCCATTTAGGACAAATATGGCGGCTGAACCACGCCACCGATGATATCATCATTAACATATTTTATTCCCCATGGAGAGTTCTTTACAATGAGCCATGTCTCAATTTTTTATATTCAGCACTTTCGGAGATATGGAGGTGCAAAGTTTTTCGGTTTTTCCAAGATGGCGGCCGACCACGTGACATATGACGTCATCATTAACATATTTTATTCCCCATGGAGAGTTCTTACCAATGAGCCGTCTCAATTTTTTCTGTTCAGCACTTCCGGAGATATGGAGGTGCAAAGTTTTTCGGTTTTTCCAAGATGGCGGCCGACCACGTGACATATGACGTCATCATTAACATATTTTATTCGCCATGGAGAGTTCTTTACAATGAGCCATGTCTCAATTTTTTCTGTTCAGCACTTTTGGAGATATCGTGGTGCAAAGTTTTGCCGTTTTTCCAAGATGGCGGCCGACCACGTGACTGATGACGTCATCATTAACATATTTTATTCCCCATGGAGAGTTCTTTACAATGAGCCATGTCTCAATTTTTTCTGTTCAGCACTTTCGGAGATATGGAGGTGCAAAGTTTTGCCGTTTTTCCAAGATGGCGGCCGACCACGTGACTGATGACGTCATCATTAACATATTTTATTCCCCATGGAGAGTTCTTTACAATGAGCCATGTCTCAATTATTCTGTTCAGCACTTTTGGAGATATAGTGGTGCAAAGTTTTGCCGTTTTTCCAAGATGGCGGCCGACCACGTGACATATGACGTCATCATTAACATATTTTATTCCCCATGGAGAGTTCTTTCCAATGAGCCATGTCTCAATTTTTTCTGTTCAGCACTTTTGGAGATATAGTGGCGCAACGATTTGCCGTTTTTCCAAGATGGCGACCGAACCACGTGACTGATGACGTCATCATTTACATATTTTATTCCCCATGGAGAGTTCTTTACAATGAGCCATGTCTCAATTTTTTCTGTTCAGCACTTTTGGAGATATAGTGGTGCAAATTTTTGCCGTTTTTCCAAGATGGCGGCCGACCACGTGACATATGACGTCATCATTAACATATTTTATTCCCCATGGAGAGTTCTTTACAATGAGCCATGTCTCAATTTTTTCTGTTCAGTACTTTCGGAGATATAGAGGTGCAAATTTATTCGGTTTTTCCAAGATGGCGGCCGAACCACGTCACTGATGACGTCATCATTGAGGCACAGTATATTAGAGGGCAAGACCATTATGTGTGCAAAGTTTGGCGATTCTCCGTGCAACGGTGTAGACGCAGTGCTGCAAACAGACAAACAGACAGACAAACAGACAGACAGACAAACAAACGAACAGATCAACATACTTGCCGGAAAATTTTTCCGGCAAGTAACAAACAGACAAACGAACAGATCAACATACTTGCCGGAAAAAATTTTCCGGCAAGTAACAAATGAAAAATCGGTCAGAGACCGAGGTCTTGCCGGAATTTACTTTTTTATCGGCCATTTAGGACAAATATGGCGGCCGAACCACGTGACCGATGACGTCATCATTAACATATTTTATTCCCCATGGAGAGTTCTTTACAATGAGCCATGTATCAATTTTTTCTATTCAGCACTTTTGGAGATAAAGAGGTGCTAAGTTTTTCGGTTTTTCCAAGATGGCGGCCGAACCACGTGACCGATGACGTCATCAATTGGGCACAGTCTATTCCAGGGCAAGACAAATATGTGTGTAAAGTTTGGCGATTCTACGTGCAACGGTGTAGACGTAGTACTGCGAACAAACAGACAGACAGACAGACAGACAGACAAACCAACCGATCAACATAGTTGCCGGAATCTTTTCCGGCAAGTAACAAACAAACAGACGAACAAACGGACTCAAATGCAATACCCTCTCCTCTGGCCGAGGGTAACTAAGGAAATATAAGCGAGAAAAAAAAAGGATTAAAATAAAACAGGTTTAAAGTGAAAGAATTATGTTGGGAAAAAAATGGACAGGGAACCGCCCAAAAAACGATGATTACCCTTAACCTACACGATACGTGTGATCTCTGGCTCTCTCTCTCGTCTCAACATAGAAAAGGAAACACAGGGAAACTTTACAAACAGAAACAAGGACACTACGTAGCGAAATGGGGGGGGGGGGGGATGGGGGGGGGGGATGGGGGGGGGGGGTAGGAAAACAACCAAGACAGAGCACTCACGACACGAAGCAGGAAGCCGCCATGACAGTACACATTGCACACCAACGACCAGCAGGGCGAGGGAGAGAGAGAGAGAGAGAGAGAGAGAGGGAGAGAGGGAGAGAGGGAGAGAGGGAGAGAGGGAGAGAGGGAGAGAGAGAGGGAGAGAGAGAGAGAGAGAGAGAGAGAGAGAGAGAGAGAGAGAGAGAGAGAGAGAGAGAGAGAGAATTGAATTTGCAACACCATTTATTTCACAAAAAAAACACACCAGGTCAAGTTACATTTTTACAGGAGAGAAAAAAATAGAAAAAAACAACAGTTCTTAATGTTAAAAAGAAAAGTACAAATTCGATTCATTCACAACACATAAAGCTTCATTAATACACCATTTGCATTCAAAGAGTTTGACATTTTCATTCGCCACATAATAATCAAACTCTAACCTTATTCTTGCAGACACCAGCCCTTTAAACATAGGAACAACATCAAACCCATGCCCATTATCAATTTTAATTTTCCTCGATTTATATATTGAATATTTTACTACAGCAGCTAAGAAGTTTAGGAGGACACCAGAGTCCTTGCAGGAGGGTCTGAAAGATACACCAAAAATAAAAGAATGTGAAGTAAAAGGAAAAGACAACTGATCAAAAAGGTGTGTGAGAATCAAGAAAAGAGGTATTAGTCTTTCGCATTTCACATAGGCATGAAAGAGATCCTCCTTCTGTACACAGAAGGGGCATGCTACTGGCACTGAGCTGTCAAGGTGATGAACAAAGGTGTTCGTAGGGAGAGCCCAATGTGCTAGTCTCCACTGGATATCTGCGAGGAACCCGTAAATAGGTAATTTGTACATATTAGGCCACAGTGGCGTGGCAGGAGACCCTGGCCCTAACCTTTCGGACCACAAGGCCACTCGCGCCACTCCGGAGAAGGATGATGCTTGGTTTTCTCGAAGGAGCTTGTGAATACCCGCCTTTGTTACCAAGTGAAAATGAGATACAAGTTCACCATTCGACTGGAGAGCTGGGAGCACCTTAATTTCAGGGAAAGACAGCCGAACATCCTCGACATTGTTTATACCTTCCCAGCCAATATTTAACTCCTTAAACTTCCTCTTGACGATGCGTATAATTTGGCTGACAATACGCACGGATCTTAAACCAAGAATGGCCGCCACCCTGCCAGCAGACATCCATTTTGTCCCAGATGTATCCCTCAGGTCACAAACTTTGCCAATTCCTCCTTGAGTAAATTTCCTAATCAAAGTCGGACTATGAGGAATGCATGGAAAAAACCCGTTATAGAAAATAGGCTCTTGGATAAACATCCGGCAATTATAAGCCTCAAGGCA
This sequence comes from Myxine glutinosa, assembly GCF_964187855.1. Lineage (NCBI taxonomy): Eukaryota > Metazoa > Chordata > Myxini > Myxiniformes > Myxinidae > Myxine > Myxine glutinosa. The sequence continues at coordinate 32,413,459 of NC_136265.1, forward strand.
ACGATGAACCCCAAAACCTTTCCAAACTCTCAGCAAACCCTGATAAAAAGTTGGGATTGAAACTAAGCTGACACGGTCAAGGTTCACCAGGAACAAGTGCCTATCATAACACAGGCCTCCCGCTTGTTGCAACAAGAAAAACGCAAATGAGCGCCAGGGCAGCTCTTCAGCATACAACAGATGTTGCACAGACTGTAGGCGAAAAGCCATAAGCCGGGTGGACACCTCCACAATTCCATGTCCACCCTCCTTCCGAGGATGGTACAGTATTTGCGGCCGAAGCCAATGGTATCCATTCCAAAAGAAATTAACCAAGACCCGCTGGATGGCTGGTATCAACTCCTTGGGTGGCTGCAAGGCAATTAGTTTATGCCATAATCTTGCTGCTATCAAGTTATTTATAACAAGAGAGCGGCCTTTATAAGAAAGAGATCGCAGCAGTCCTTCCCATCGTTTCAACCGGTGTGTAATTTGTTCAATCATTCCTTCCCAGTTCTTCGTTTCTACTTCCTGGTTGCCGAGATAGACACCAAGATATTTGACTCCATCTGTTTTCCACTCTAGATTATGTGGGAGTGACGGTGGCAGTGTTAAAGAAAGGTTATCTGAACCGCACCATAAGGCTACACTCTTGCCCCAATTTACTTCGGCGGAAGAGGCCGCAGAGTAGTCTTTAAAGCAACGCTGCACCGCAGCAACACTACTTGGGCCCTTAATCAGAACACATACATCATCAGCATAAGCTGTGACCACAAATCTTGAACCAAAAACGGCTCCCACATCCTGAGTTATTCGCTGCCTGATGGATGCTAAGAGTGGTTCAAGGGCAATTATATACAGAAGTCCAGAAAGGGGACACCCTTGACGGATACCCCGACGGCAAGGAAAAGGGGGACATAAACTGTTGTTTACTTTCATCATGCAGAAGGTGTTAGTGTATAACAGCTTGACATAGGAAATGAAAGTTTCGCCAAAACCCATCCGCTCCAGAACAGAAAACAAATATGTATGATCAACACGATCAAAAGCCTTTGTTTGGTCAAGAAACAACAACCCAAAACTGGCACGCAAGTACTTATTACAAGAAATAATATCCCTTATCAGAAAAATATTGTCATAAATTGACCTTCCTGGTACACAGTAGGTCTGGTCAGGGTGCACAATAGAGCTGATCACAGTTCCCAAACGGTTTGCTAAGGCCTTCGACAAAAGCTTGTAATCCACACACAGCAATGAGCCAGGCCGCCAGTTCTCGACTAGTTGAGTGTCCCCAGCCTTTGGCAACAGGCAAATGACTGCTCTTCTGCAGGACAGGGGAAGCTCTCCAACATGAAGGCATTCATCAAATACCTCAAGCAGGTCAGGTCCCACAAGTTTCCAAAAAGTCTTATAGAACTCTCCGGGCAAACCATCAATCCCAGAGGCTTTACCATCCTTCAAGCTCCGCATAGCAGTTTCAAGTTCAGCAGCCGAAACTGACATGTTCAATGTGCGTTGCTGGTCTTCCTCAAGTCTTGGAAGCCCGGTAGTCAGCTCCTGCAAGGTCTCATTACTTATGCTCTGGGGGGAGTACAAGTTTGTATAAAAACCCTTCAAAACAGACTTAATCTCCTGTTGGGAGGTCACTATTGGCCCATTAGCAGCACGTAGCCCATGAATCTGTTGTGATTTTTTAACAGAGTTCTCCAAACCAAACAAGGCCTTATTTGGCATATCCAACGTTAAATAACTCATTCTCATGCGTACCAGGGTGCCCATTGCTCGCTGCCGTACCAGTTCAGTCAACATTGCCTTTTTAGTCCATAGCAGCCGGTCACCTGTAGTGTCTTTCCCAGCCGTATTAATGTTTTCCTCCAGGGCTGCAATTTCAGCCTTTAATGAATCAATCGAGAGATTTTTCAATTTAGTGGCATAAAGACTATATTGTTGACAGAACGATTTGACCTGACCCTTTGCGAGGTCCCACCACAGTCGAAGGTTAGCATGTTCAAATTTGGAGGACCGAATTCTTTCCCACACGGCTCGAAAAGCCTCTTTGAATCTCATATCATTCAGCAGGTGGGTATTAAGTGACCAGTACGCACTACCCCCTGAGGTCAGAGGCAAATTAAAACCCATTGAAACCAGGTAATGGTCTGTGAAACCAGTTGGGAGTATCTGGGTTGTGGCCATCACATTTAGCATTGGCTTATTCACGTAGAATCTGTCGAGCCTTGCCATTGATATCCTCCCATCATGGCATCTGCACCACGTATAGCACCGTGAAGTTGGGTGTTGCAACCTCCAAACATCTTTCAAATGCTGATTTTTGATGATGTTCTCCAAAATCCTCATAGAAGCTGGATGGGGTTCATGACCGGTCCTGTCTACGGAAGGATTGATAGTGCAATTGAAATCACCAGCAACACAGATGAAAGCGGTTGTATCCAGTCCTTTTACAAAGTCATGCAGAGTGGAAAAGAACACTCTTCTTTCCATGGGCTCACTCGGTGCATATACGTTCACAATGATGATCCTTTGCGTGTTGCAATAGAAATCCACCGCTATCAGATGTCCCTTATAAATTTCCTTAAAGACAATCTTCCGAGCAGGGATTCTATCACTCAAGGCGATGGCAACACCAGCTTTGGGTGTGGTAAACCCACTCAGCCACCACTGCCCTCGATAAAGTTTTCCCCATTCAGCAACCAGGGTGTTCGTAGCATGAGTCTCCTGTATCAGGATGATGTTGGCTTTCACCCTCTCCATCGCCTGAATTGTCTGAATTTTTCGTAAGGGGGTACAACCCCCATTGATATTCAGGGATGCGATACATATCTTTCGCAAAGCCATTTACAAAGGTAACTCACCCTCCGCCTGCAATTCCTTATTCGCCTTTGTGACCGCTTTCCGAAGACGCTGAAATTGGGCCTCCGAGATTTCCATTGGGTCATTTCTTTGCAGGAGGGGTCTTGCAGCCCTGATGAAAGTTTTCACATCGGGAAAATGGTCTTTGATCACCACGTAGCGTTGCCTAAACGTCTCGTTTAGGAAACTGATGACGTTTTCCTTTGTTGCTTCCATCTGTTCTTCTCCCTGATGATCATTCACAGACACAAGGCTTTGAGCTTCCTCATCCAGCTCCCTAACCACATCAACGTTGAAACTCCTTTGTTGTGTGTCAGGAGCAGGCACACCTTCTGTGTCATCACCACTGCAGTCTTCTTGTTGCATCACAAGGGGCACATCTGTGCCACCACTGCTGCCTATTATAGGTCTGCTTGGACCATCATCCTTGGTCGTTTCAACCGGATGTGAGCAACAACCGTTGTCACTCAGGCCCTGGGACTGCTCGTTGTCACAAGGGACAGTGGTGCCATCATCACAACCAATACTGCTGCATTGATTTTCTTCAACAAGAGCAAGGGGTGAAGTCCTACTCTCCTCTGTTTCGTCACCACCCTGCCCAGCTTGCCGAGAATCATCAGGATAGTCTGAGATACTGTTTGTTTGTACGAGTATCACTTTGCTACCTTTGTCTTCCACCTCGGCGCTCAAAAAGGTGCGTTTTAGGTTCCTCTTAGCCTCGGTGCCTTTCATCAATACCTCCTCAAAGACCATATTCTCTTGAGGTTGCAGCCTCTTGTCCACATCGACTGGGTGCACCCCTGCTGCACTAACCTCAGCAACACCGCCACCACTTTCCACACCCTGGTCTTCTGGTGTGGACGTCTGTACTCCACCAGGCTCATGAACGGGGGGCACTGCATCAGTTACAGGGGGGGCCGACCCAGCTGCTGTAGCGTACGTCTTCTTGGCGTCTGGGCAATACTGCTTAGTGTGTCCATGTGCTCCACATCCGTAGCAGATCAAGGTCTCGGTCGCCATGAAGATTCTATATTCATGCTCGCCTACTTTAAAGGTGTGGGAGGTGTTCAACTGCTTCGCTGCGTCTTTTAGAACAACAAAACAAAAACGTCGAAACGATTGTACGTGCTTCAACCTGCCGTTTCTCGTACGTAGAGGAACCCTAATGATTCGAGAGACGACAGTACCAAACTCACCGAGCTTGTGTAGGATTTCCTCGTTACCTAGAAAAGGCGGAACATTGCTCAGAATGACTTTAACTGCCGGCGTGTCCATCGACGACACAGGAACAAACAGATCGTTTCCCAAGGTCAAACCATTCTGCACAACAATATCGGCCAGACTTATTTGCGAAACAAAAACCACAATTTTGTGATTCATACGAGACGCGGCACGAATGTTACTCACGTCGATCAAATCCCCAATCGCGAGCAAAATGTCATCCATTTCAACTCCCTCCGGCGGGACAAGGCACAGCCCGTGCTTACGCGATAAACCCTCATCGGTAACATGATCGGCAGGCCTTTGGCTACTCCTATTAGCCATATCGTCAAAGGAGAAACGAAGTGAAAGCAAATAGATTTGTATAATCCCAAAAAAAAAGAATAGAAAAAAATATATATATTAAGTAACTAAAAACGAAAGCACGGTTTAAACCACGTTAGGAAAAAACGTGGTTCAAACAAACCCTTACCGTGCTGGCTCTCCCTCTCTCTGTCTCGAAGGAGGAGAAAAAAACGAGGGACAGGTGGTAACGAAGCAGGAAGGGAGGAAAAAGGTCAACATACACGACAAGAGTACAAAAGGAAAAAAAAACAAAGGAAAGGGAAAGGTAAAAAGGTTGGTGGGGAGAGGATGAAAAACAACACGAGCCAGGAGCTACAACACACAAGCACGAGCACGCGCCATCTTGCCACGCCCAACACACGAACGGCCAGCAGGGGGCGAGAGAGAGAGAGAGAGAGAGAGAGAGAGAGAGAGAGAGAGAGATTAATTAATTTGCAACACCATTTATTTCACAAAAAAACACACCAGGTCAAGTTACATTTTTACAGGAGAGAAAAAAATAGAAAAAAACAACAGTTCTTAATGTTAAAAAGAAAAGCACAAATTCGATTCATTCACAACACATAAGGCTTCATTGATACACCATTTGCATTCAAAGAGTTTGACATTTTCATTCGCCACATAATAATCAAACTCTAACCTTATTCTTGCAGACACCAGCCCTTTAAACATAGGTACAACATCGAACCCATGCCCATTATCAATTTTAATTTTCCTCGATTTATATATTGAGTATTTTGCTACAGCAGCTAAGAAGTTTAGGAGAACACCAGAGTCCTTGCAGGAGGGTCTGAAAGATACACCAAAAATAAAAGAATGTGAAGTAAAAGGAAAAGACAACTGATCAAAAAGGTGTGTGAGAATCAAGAAAAGAGGTATTAGTCTTTCGCATTTCACATAGGCATGAAAGAGATCCTCCTTCTGTACACAGAAGGGGCATGCTACTGGCACTGAGCTGTCAAGGTGATGAACAAAGGTGTTCGTAGGGAGAGCCCAATGTGCTAGTCTCCACTGGATATCTGCGAGGAACCCGTAAATAGGTAATTTGTACATATTAGGCCACAGTGGCGTGGCAGGAGACCCTGGCCCTAACCTTTCGGACCACAAGGCCACTCTTGTTACTCCGGAGAAGGGTGATGCTTGGTTTTCTCGAAGGAGCTTGTGAATACCAGCCTTTGTTGCCAAATGAAAAGGAGAGACAAGTTCACCATTCGACTGGAGAGCTGGGAGCACCTTAATTTCAGGGAAAGACAGCCGAACATCCTCGACATTGTTTATACCTTCCCAGCCAATATTTAACTCCTTAAACTTCCTCTTGACGATGCGTATAATTTGGCTGACAATACGCACGGATCTTAAACCAAGAATGGCCGCCACCCTGCCAGCAGACATCCATTTTGTCCCAGATGTATCCCTCAGGTCACAAACTTTGCCAATTCCTCCTTGAGTAAATTTCCTAATCAAAGTCGGACTATGAGGAATGCATGGAAAAAAACCGTTATAGAAAATAGGCTCTTGGATAAACATCCGGCAATTATAAGCCTCAAGGCAACGATGAACCCCAAAACCTTTCCAAACTCTCAGCAAACCCTGATAAAAAGTTGGGATTGAAACTAAGCTGACACGGTCAAGGTTCACCAGGAACAAGTGCCTATCATAACACAGGCCTCCCGCTTGTTGCAACAAGAAAAACGCAAATGAGCGCCAGGGCAGCTCTTCAGCATACAACAGACGTTGCACAGACTGTAGGCGAAAAGCCATAAGCCGGGTGGACACCTCCACAATTCCATGTCCACCCTCCTTCCGAGGATGGTACAGTATTTGCGGCCGAAGCCAGTGGTATCCATTCCAAAAGAAATTAACCAAGACCCGCTGGATGGCTGGTATCAACTCCTTGGGTGGCTGCAAGGCAATTAGTTTATGCCATAATCTTGCTGCTATCAAGTTATTTATAACAAGAGAGCGGCCTTTATAAGAAAGAGATCGCAGCAGTCCTTCCCATCGTTTCAACCGGTGTGTAATTTGTTCAATCATTCCTTCCCAGTTCTTCGTTTCTACTTCCTGGTTGCCGAGATAGACACCAAGATATTTGACTCCATCTGTTTTCCACTCTAGATTATGTGGGAGTGACGGTGGCAGTGTTAAAGAAAGGTTATCTGAACCGCACCATAAGGCTACACTCTTGCCCCAATTTACTTCGGCGGAAGAGGCCGCAGAGTAGTCTTTAAAGCAACGCTGCACCGCAGCAACACTACTTGGGCCCTTAATCAGAACACATACATCATCAGCATAAGCTGTGACCACAAATCTTGAACCAAAAACGGCTCCCACATCCTGAGTTATTCGCTGCCTGATGGATGCTAAGAGTGGTTCAAGGGCAATTATATACAGAAGTCCAGAAAGGGGACACCCTTGACGGATACCCCGACGGAAAGGAAAAGGGGGACATAAACTGTTGTTTACTTTCATCATGCAGAAGGTGTTAGTGTATAACAGCTTGACATAGGAAATGAAAGTTTCGCCAAAACCCATCCGCTCCAGAACAGAAAACAAATATGTATGATCAACACGATCAAAAGCCTTTGTTTGGTCAAGAAACAACAACCCAAAACTGGCACGCACGTACTTATTACAAGAAATAATATCCCTTATCAGAAAAATATTGTCATAAATTGACCTTCCTGGTACACAGTAGGTCTGGTCAGGGTGCACAATAGAGCTGATCACAGTTCCCAAACGGTTTGCTAAGGCCTTCGACAAAAGCTTGTAATCCGCACACAGCAATGAGACAGGCCGCCAGTTCTCGACTAGTTGAGTGTCCCCAGCCTTTGGCAACAGGCAAATGACTGCTCTTCTGCAGGACAGGGGAAGCTCTCCAACATGAAGGCATTCATCAAATACCTCAAGCAGGTCAGGTCCCACAAGTTTCCAAAAAGTCTTATAGAACTCTCCGGGCAAACCATCAATCCCAGAGGCTTTACCATCCTTCAAGCTCCGCATAGCAGTTTCAAGTTCAGCAGCCGAAACTGACATGTTCAATGTGCGTTGCTGGTCTTCCTCAAGTCTTGGAAGCCCGGTAGTCAGCTCCTGCAAGGTCTCATTACTTATGCTCTGGGGGGAGTACAAGTTTGTATAAAAAACCTTCAAAACAGACTTAATCTCCTGTTGGGAGGTCACTATTGGCCCATTAGCAGCACGTAGCCCATGAATCTGTTGTGATTTTTTAACAGAGTTCTCCAAACCAAACAAGGCCTTATTTGGCATATCCAACGTTAAATAACTCATTCTCATGCGTACCAGGGTGCCCATTGCTCGCTGCCGTACCAGTTCAGTCAACATTGCCTTTTTAGTCCATAGCAGCCGGTCACCTGTAGTGTCTTTCCCAGCCGTATTAATGTTTTCCTCCAGGGCTGCAATTTCAGCCTTTAATGAATCAATCGAGAGATTTTGCAATTTAGTGGCATAAAGACTATATTGTTGACAGAACGATTTGACCTGACCCTTTGCGAGGTCCCACCACAGTCGAAGGTTAGCATGTTCAAATTTGGAGGACCGAATTCTTTCCCACACGGCTCGAAAAGCCTCTTTGAATCTCATATCATTCAGCAGGTGGGTATTAAGTGACCAATACGCACTACCCCCTGAGGTCAGAGGCAAATTAAAACCCATTGAAACCAGGTAATGGTCTGTGAAACCAGTTGGGAGTATCTGGGTTGTGGCCATCACATTTAGCATTGGCTTATTCACGTAGAATCTGTCTAGCCTTGCCATTGATATCCTCCCATCATGGCATCTGCACCACGTATAGCACCGTGAAGTTGGGTGTTGCAACCTCCAAACATCTTTCAAATGCTGATTTTTGATGATGTTCTCCAAAATCCTCATAGAAGCTGGATGGGGTTCATGACCGGTCCTGTCTACGGAAGGATTGATAGTGCAATTGAAATCACCAGCAACACAGATGAAAGCGGTTGTATCCAGTCCTTTTACAAAGTCATGCAGAGTGGAAAAGAACACTCTTCTTTCCATGGGCTCACTCGGTGCATATACGTTCACAATGATGATCCTTTGCGTGTTGCAATAGAAATCCACCGCTATCAGATGTCCCTTATAAATTTCCTTAAAGACAATCTTCCGAGCAGGGATTCTATCACTCAAGGCGATGGCAACACCAGCTTTGGGTGTGGTAAACCCACTCAGCCACCACTGCCCTCGATAAAGTTTTCCCCATTCAGCAACCAGGGTGTTCGTAGCATGAGTCTCCTGTATCAGGATGATGTCGGCTTTCACCCTCTCCATCGCCTGAATTGTCTGAATTTTTCGTAAGGGGGTACAACCCCCATTGATATTCAGGGATGCGATACATATCTTTCGCAAAGCCATTTACAAAGGTAACTCACCCTCCGCCTGCAATTCCTTATTCGCCTTTGTGACCGCTTTCCGAAGACGCTGAAATTGGGCCTCCGAGATTTCCATTGGGTCATTTCTTTGCAGGAGGGGTCTTGCAGCCCTGATGAAAGTTTTCACATCGGGAAAATGGTCTTTGATCACAACGTAGCGTTGCCTAAACGTCTCGTTTAGGAAACTGATGACGTTTTCCTTTGTTGCTTCCATCTGTTCTTCTCCCTGATGATCATTCACAGACACAAGGCTTTGAGCTTCCTCATCCAGCTCCCTAACCACATCAACGTTGAAACTCCTTTGTTGTGTGTCAGGAGCAGGCACACCTTCTGTGTCATCACCACTGCAGTCTTCTTGTTGCATCACAAGGGGCACATCTGTGCCACCACTGCTGCCTATTATAGGTCTGCTTGGACCATCATCCTTGGTCGTTTCAACCGGATGTGAGCAACAACCGTTGTCACTCAGGCCCTGGGACTGCTCGTTGTCACAAGGGACAATGGTGCCATCATCACAACCAATACTGCTGCATTGATTTTCTTCAACAAGAGCAAGGGGTGAAGTCCTACTCTCCTCTGTTTCGTCACCACCCTGCCCAGCTTGCTGAGAATCATCAGGATAGTCTGAGATACTGTTTGTTTGTACGAGTATCACTTTGCTACCTTTGTCTTCCACCTCGGCGCTCAAAAAGGTACGTTTTAGGTTCCTCTTAGCCTCGGTGCCTTTCATCAATACCTCCTCAAAGACCATATTCTCTTGAGGTTGCAGCCTCTTGTCCTCATCGACTGGGTGCACCCCTGCTGCACTAACCTCAGCAACACCGCCACCACTTTCCACACCCTGGTCTTCTGGTGTGGACGTCTGTACTCCACCAGGCTCATGAACGGGGGGCACTGCATCAGTTACAGGGGGGGCCGACCCAGCTGCTGTAGCGTACGTCTTCTTGGCGTCTGGGCAATACTGCTTAGTGTGTCCGTGTGCTCCACATCCGTAGCAGATCAAGGTCTCGGTCGCCATGAAGATTCTATATTCATGCTCGCCTACTTTAAAGGTGTGGGAGGTGTTCAACTGCTTCGCTGCGTCTTTTAGAACAACAAAACAAAAACGTCTAAACGATTGTACGTGCTTCAACCTGCCGTTTCTCGTACGTAGAGGAACCCTAATGATTCGAGAGACGACAGTGCCAAACTCACCGAGCTTGTGTAGGATTTCCTCGTTACCTAGGAAAGGCGGAACATTGCTCAGAATGACTTTAACTGCCGGCGTGTCCATCGACGACACAGGAACAAACAGATCGTTTCCCAAGGTCAAACCATTCTGCACAACAATATCGGCCAGACTTATTTGCGAAACAAAAACCACAATTTTGTGATTCATACGAGACGCGGCACGAATGTTACTCACGTCGATCAAATCCCCAATCGCAAGCAAAATGTCATCCATTTCAACTCCCTCCGGTGGGACAAGGCACAGCCCGTGCTTACGCGATAAACCCTCATCGGTAACACGATCGGCAGGCCTTTGGCTACTCCTATTAGCCATATCGTCAAAGGAGAAACGAAGTGAAAGCAAATAGATTTGTATAATCCCAAAAAAAAAAAGAATAGAAAAAAATATATATATATTAAGTAACTAGAAACGAAAGCACGGTTTAAACCACGTTAGGAAAAAACGTGGTTCAAACAAACCCTTACCGTGCTGGCTCTCCCTCTCTCTGTCTCGAAGGAGGAGAAAAAAACGAGGGACAGGTGGTAACGAAGCAGGAAGGGAGGAAAAAGGTCAACATACACGACAAGAGTACAAAAGGAAAAAACCAAAGGAAGGGGAAAGGTAAAAAGGTTGGTGGGGAGAGGATGAAAAACAACACGAGCCAGGAGCTACAACACACAAGCACGAGCACGCGCCATCTTGCCACGCCCAACACACGAAACGGCCAGCAGGGGGCGAGAGCGAGAGAGAGAGAGAGAGAGAGAGAGAGAGAGAGAGAGAGAGAGAGAGAGAGAGAGAGAGAGAGAGAGAGAGAGAGAGAGAGACTTTTGACTTCATTTTACTTTGTATTTCATTTTACTATTACTTTTCTAGTAATAACTGGAAGTTTCTTGCATTATTATTCTTAGCCAGTTTACCTTCGAGCTGTACAATGTCAGCTTCCAAACGAGTCATTGTTACATTCTTAACATTTGTAATGTTTGCTCTAAACTGTTGACAAAACACCCGAATCTGGGCTTTCGTATTGTCCCACCAAAGATTAACTGAAGAAAAAGAGGGCTTTCTTAGGATTTGATTAGCCCAGAAAACTTGGAAGGCTTCTTTAAATAGACCATCTTCTAGAAGACTGGTATTAAATTCCCAGTATGCACTTTTATTTATTGACTGAGGAAAAAGAAACCCCATGGTTACTAAATGATGGTCTGAGAATATTGACGGAAAATAATCCGGAGAGACTATAGCGTTTCTAAAAGGTGAGTTTATATACCATCGGTCGAGTCTCGCAAAGGACACTCACTCTTCCTCTGGTGATGCGGCTCCAGGTGAACTGAGGTTCATTGGGGAAAAGTACCCTCCATACATCTAGCAAACCCACCCGAGAAAGGAAAAGGGATAAATCAATACATGATTCGGGATGAGGTTCTGCCGAGTTCCTGTCCATTACAGGTTCAAAGGTACAGTTGAAATCACCCCCGATACACACACATTGGTTTAGATCAACTGTCTGCAGGTGATTAATCACAGACGCAAAGAAAGCTTTCTGTTCTGTGCTCTCACTTGGTGCGTACACATTGAATAATGTGAAATGGAAATTATTAACCACCAGTTTAAGAGAGCTGAATCGGCCTTTAACAATCTCCTGGAAGAGGATTGACTCAGGTACTAGCCCTGGTCGAAGTACGAAAGCAACACCTGCTGAAAAGGAAGACAGGTTGCTAAAAAAGCACTGTCCCCCAAAAAGACGACATCAATCATATTCTACGTTTTGGGTGATGTGTGTTTCCTGCAATAAAAGTACATCGACATTTTTGCGCTGAAACAAACTGTGCACTTGAGTTTGGCGGTTGGGGTTTGCAGCTCCGCCGTTAATGTTCAAGGTGCCAAAGGTAATTTGCTTCATCCCTTATCAAAAGGCTTGATTGGGTGTTGCGAAATCTCAAGACCGGCTTTTGTAATAATTTTCTTGAGTTGGTGAAACTGTGACTTTGTTAGTGGAAAGTATTTGGCCTTTCTCGTTATTTATTTTGCTGATTGAATAAGTGAACCTAAATCAGGAAATGTATCCCTGATAACTACATTTTGCTGTCTATAGGTTTCATTTAAAAAAGAAAGTGCTAGTTGAGGAGATATCATTGGCTGACTCAACTGAGACTGAGACAACTCGGGCACCTCGTCATCCTCATCAGATTCCGACAAGTCTGACAAGGTCCCTCCGGGATCGAGGATGTCGGCTTCCGTGGTCACTATGGGAATTGTCAGTATCTCTGGGGATTCGCTGGAGAGCTCCACTGTGCGAGCAACGTTGCCATGGTGATATTTGTGCTCATCAGAAGTTGAAACCTCGGTTTCACCCTCTTGTGGAGCACAATCTACCGAATCAATGAACGACTCGGTAACACAGTTTTGAATCTGCATCAGTAGAGCAGCACCTGGAGGGATAAGTCAGTCACTGTCTGCTTGTTCACAGTGACTAATGATCGTAACGGTTCGTTCGAGGGTTTCGCAACTTCAGCGTTGCCACCTATTTCACCCATAGAGCAATTTGTATCCACAGAGTTGGCACACAAACTTTCAGACATATTATCCTCAATTGCAGCACCCGATTCACTATCCTTTTTTCCAAACCCAATGGAAGCATGAGGAACACATTGAGGTGCATTTTCACCGACACTGGCCTTCTCCAATACCAATACTACCTTTTTTGGATTACTCGTCCTAAAATTAACAAGCGTTATGCCTAGGTCCCCCGTCGGTGAAGTGATGTGAGTTGACAAAGTGGAAGACGCAAGGCGGCCATCTTGGATTTTGACGTGGCGACCCAATTTTCAATAGCGTTCTTCCTTATGCGTAGATACACCCACACACCAGATTAGAAGTTAGTAGTTCGCTTATTTTTCAAGATATTCCGCTCACAAGGTTCAGACATACATGGCGGCGGCCATCTTTGATTTTGACGAGGCGAACCAATTTTCAATAGCGTTCTTCCTTATGCCTAGATACACCCACACACCAGATTAGAAGTTGGTACCTTCGCTTATTTTTCAAGATATTCCGCTCACAAGGTTCAGACATACATGGTGGTGGCCATCTTGCATTTTGACGTGGCGACCCAATTTTCAATAGCTTTCTTCCTTATGCCTATATACACCCACACACCAGATTAGAAGTTGGTACTTCGCTTATTTTTCAAGATATTCCGCTCACAAGGTTCAGACATACATGGCGTCAGACATACATGGCGGCGGCCATCTTGGATTTTGACGTGGCGACCTAATTTTCAATCGGGTTCTTCCATATGCCTCGTTGCATCCACACACCAAATTAGAATTCGGTCCTTTGCTTACGCACGCATGCACGCACGGACGCACGCACGGACACACGCACGCACGTCCGCACGCACGCACGCACAGACGGACGCACACACAGACGGAGGGGAAAATCATAGTCCCCCTTTCGCTCCACGGTGCGACGGGGGACAACAACCGACGTCCTTCGTTTTTTAGAACCAATAATAGGATCCTCCTCCATTCTTTCACTACATGAGGGAACGGCAGCAAAAGTTGTACAAGTTGGGGTCACTTCTGTTTCTGTAACAGGAAGTGAGGTACGATCGTTTTCAAGACCAGCAACACTGCAAGAGGGAACAGCAGGAACAGGTAAACTCTCAGGATTAACTTCAGTCGGTTTAATTGGAACCCGAGTATTATTATCCGTTTTACAATCGGTGTCTACGTGACCATTTCCCCCACACTTTGAACACGAAACCTTGGGGGCAGAAACGTTTAACGTGACCAAAGGCTCCACAGTGAAAGCACGTTCGTTTAGTGAGGCTGACGAGTCACGAGGCGTACATTTGATACTCCCAATCGTCGGATTTTACTTTAAATGAAATATTTAACCCTGTATCGTCGCCACGATCGGGAAATACCATGTAAACTTGGCGACGGAAACTCATAACGTGTTTTATCCTCTCGTCTCGGCTCTTCAGGGGGATCATGGACATTCTCGACACAACTGTTCCATAACGAGAAAGGACTGACATCAGTTTGTCGGTTTATAGAAACGGTGGTACATTTGATACGACGATTTTCATCGCTGGAGTATCCATGGGGGACGCTAACATGAAAACACCATTCTCTGTGGTTAAACCTGCACTCACGACGTCGTGAACAAGATTTTCTGCGGAAACGAAAACAATAACTTTTTGATTCATTCGTTAGGCATCTCGGACATGTTCACACCCGATTATATTCCCCACTGCGAGTACCACATCCTCAGTGAGGACTCCTTCTGGTGGAACACACACAAATGCATGCTTCCGGGTTAGATTATCAAATGCCTCATACCAAGGGCGTGCATTCGCCATAATGGTGGTTTAACCCCTTTGCCTAAATCTGACAAGGTCAAAACTGAAAGTGAAAGGAATCAAAATAAATTAATAATAAACCGCATTATAAGCACAAGGATGCTTATAATGCCTTATCAAAGCAGGTAGATCACATCCAAATAGGCCAGCGCTCTGTCTCTCTCAAAAGACAAAAAGTGTAGAGAAAAACAGAACAAAAACACCACAAAACACGGTAAGACTGAAAAAGAAAGGGAGAGAAGGGGTAGGAGGGGGAAAACCACACTGACAACTCACCACAACAAACAGCAGTTGCACACAGCTGCCATATTGCCACGCCCAACACACAAACGGCCAGCAGGGTACGAGAGAGAGAAAGAGAGAAAGAGGGAAAGAGAGAAAGAGAAAGAGAAAGAGAGAGAGAGAGAGAGAAAGAGAAAGAAAAAGAGGCAAAGAAAATAGGCAAAGGACTGGTCCAAGAGGACCAATCTGCACTCTTAACTGTGAGCAAACTACCCTGACAAATCCGAACAGCAGGGAAGAATGGGGAAGATTTTGCCCCCGACTTGCTTTGGGGTGGGGGGGGGGGGGGGGGGTACAACCACACCGAAGAGGTATCCCTGATAGGGATATCATTTTGTATATGGTGGGGTTGCCCCAAAGAGGTATTGCCCCGATTTTGTATATGGTGGGGTTGGATCTGAAAAATGCATGTGGGGCATACGGCGTGGCCGTGATAATACATTAATCTGCTCTCTGTGTGCGGATTGTGCGAGTTTTTAGAAGACATCTCGTGTTTTTGTTTTCGCTCTAAGGAGAGAAAATACACTCGGTGCATCATTTATTCAGCAGGTACTCTCTGTCTCCATCTACGTCATCATTGCCATGACTGGTCCCACAGTCCATAGCATGAGTTGGCCAATGGGTAGAGAAAGGCAGGTCTGGTCGAATTATTTTAACCGCAGATTTCTTTTTAATCAGATAGATAAGGCAATTGATAGTTTCCATGACGTCACTACATCTGGGCGTTCCCTGGTAGACGCCATTGTGGAGGAGATGCGCGAAACTTGCAAAAAACATACAAAAATTATCATTTGGTGTATTGTTGTTAAATGTGTGGTGATGACTTCTAAAACTGTTTCAAACTATTTTGCACTTGACGAGTCTTGCCTCCGGCCTTTCTCCATAATGGAGGACAGCCAACGTACCGGATGTGGAATGACATCACGATGAAGCTATAAATTCCGTGACGCATATGCATAGAGATAATATAGCATATAATCCAGAATGCCTTTTGTGGTGTTGTTGTGGTGCCAGCCTGAGATGTTTTAACTGCAGCAATTATTACGTTCAGCTCTGGCGAGTGAAGGAAATGGTGGCGAGCATGGCACGTAACCATTTTTGGCAAGCATGGTGAACACCGCGGGCTGCAGCTTCATCGTGAGGAGTGTTAACTGCAACACAAAGAACAATTTCAACAGAATCACAATAGGCTGCAGTCACAATAGGTTTGTGCTGCTCCTTAGATGTTTTAACTGCAGCAATTATTACGTTCAGCTCTGGCGAGTGAAGGAAATGGTGAAGAAGAGCAGCATATTGTGACGGAGCAGCACAAACTATCTATATAATAATAGCGAAGGACTCGACTTTGTTATCCCTTTTACACCGCACCCAGTGACCCGATGCCCACGGCACCAATGGATTTACGATCTACGAACCGCGCTCTTTGTTTATCACGTACAGCCATACTCGAAAAATCTGAATTAGCCGACGTTGGGGCCCAAAAGCTTCCGATTAACTGCTGATACGACGCCATCTTACGACGCCATCGTATTGGCGTCTGCTGGGCGAAGGCGAAGCAAGCCGTCCGCTGATTGGACAGGTGAAGGCGAAAGCAAGCCGTCCACTGAGTGGACAATCCAGAGCATGCATTTGTGCCGGTGTCGGCGATCGTTGTTCATATACGCACTCTTCATTCTCATCTTTCTTCCTAACTCTTACTCGGACAAGCAAATCCCCTATGCCATCCATAATGGTACACTCTATCCATACACCACATCCTCCCTTCCGTGGATGTTCCACGGGTTTCGGCTAGTAAATAAATAATGCCTCTGGCCACCTTCGGGGACTGAGGCATAAAAATAAACTGCACATGCCAAGTTCGACTAAACACCATAATTTGAAAACAGAATACATAACAAAGCACATATGCTTAACATGACTGGTAACTTTAACAGAATACGTAATACCCTCCAAATTCCTAAATATTTAACTTGACGCCCAGTGGTGGATACAATATTAAAACAGTTCGGTACTATTCTGGAGGTTGTGGATACAAATCCAGCTGAAGGCACAAGTGTGAAGGACTTGGAAACTAATAATTTGTTACCATCCTATTGTCAGTAAAAACTCAGCTGGCTCACCAATGACCTTAACTGGAGAGTCATATGGGCCTGTTCTGGTCGCCATATCTGCTCAGCTGCACATCATAATAATCTATATACTGTATAATGAAGCAAGTGTTTGTATGTATGTCTTGTAAGTATGTCTGCTCTTCATCCATTGGTTGGACAGCTGGCCTGATGCCACCCACAATTGTAACCTGAAAAAAAATCACACGTCTGCCATTTTGGTAAGCCCAAGACATCTTATGAAGTGCTATATCCACAATCGCCATGCCCTCCCTATAAGTTTGACGTTCAATGTAAAACAACCTACGCGACTGTTAAAAGGATCATCAAATATCAAAAGGTTGGAACCAATAGGTGGAATGGGCTTTGTGAAGGCGACAGTACATATAGGCCTCAGGCCTCTGTTGTAAGCCCATGGGCCAGTGCAATTGGAATTAGCCGAGCTATATAACCACAATATATTATATATGCACATAAGCAGAAACCCATGCTTTTGCTTCATATACATAACCTGGGTTAATATTTTTTGGGAGATCGAGGCAGCAGACTGTTGCCTATACACCGTCCAAATAAACGGATGTGTCAGAAGAACATGTTGCATGCATGGAACAAGATTGCCCATCGGGCGTGTTGTGGAAATCAACCAGATTCACAACGTGTTCCATATGTATGGTTTAATCTCAATCAGATCTGTACATCATCCTGTAAAGTACATCATGCAACATACATGTCAGGATCTAGGCATCATATGAGAAAGATTGAATATATCAGTCAATGCAAGCAAACCTAGAATATAGGCGGGTACGTACCATTCAATTCTACATGGCATTGTATAATGATGTCGCAGGAGTGGCTTCGAGTCGCGGACGTCCGAGGTCTTATAGACACCGCCCAGCGGTTTAAGGGAGCGCCACACCTGGGTTCAACTTTGGTACAATTTCACCACATTCTCCCCACCGTTAGAACTATACTGCCGCTCGGCAGGAAGCGAGTGCGCGTCAGCATTAATGGATTGAGGAAGTCATCATTTTATTATTGGGGTGTTAAAGACATATTTCCCTATAAAGTCAGTCGGTCCATCCATAGCGGTCAGGATGGCGAAATTACCCTGCCAACACAGGGTCGGAAACTACCGGGTACGACATCCCCAAGCCCGGAGTCCCCCTGCTTCGGAGTAGCCGCTGGAGGCAGGTGTCGGAGGGGCACCTCAGTGCCTTCACTGCTTCAGGCAGGGGTGTATCAGGCGAAGGGAGGGACGGTCACGTGGGTCACAATAGTCTAGTCTTACAGCGGGGTATCGGCACAGTAGCTAGATAGGATACGTTGTACCTTGGCGAAGAGCGAATGTCCATTCGTCGCAATGCAACACATGTGTAAATCAGTAAGCCTCTTTACAGTAAGCTGTAACCGTAAGTAAGGTTACATGACAGGAGGCCATTACAGTAAGTCCATTGCAGTCTGTACCGGCCTAGGCTCCCAAGGGTACATGATCGATCCATGTTAGGTCCATGTCATGGAATTACAGTAAGCTGTAACAGTAAGTAAGATGACATGACAGGAGGCCATTACAGTAAGTCCATTGCAGTCTGTACCTGCCTAGGCTCCCAAGGGTACATGGTCGATCCATGTTAGGTCCATGTCATGGAATTGCCGAGGGAGAGAATCGATGAGAGCCATAATGAGAGTTACTCGACACCGGCAGCGGCCCTGTTGAATCACGAGACTCGAGCGTCCTCTGACGGCAGCTCATACGCATTACAAACTCTTGTTTCGGCACGTGAATCTACCGTTGGCAGCGATCCTTCGCACGAGACACGAGCGGCCTCTGAAGGCTGCCTGGACGACCGGCATGGCTGATTACGACGACGCACAAAACGACCGGAACGCGCCTCCCCAGCGAAGCGTGCAGAACCTCCGCGATGCATACGGCAATCCCGTCCTGCAGTACAGCGCTCGGAGGATCAGAGAAGATCGGCTTTACCGGCTGCCGAGAGAACGTCCCGGATGGACGACAAAAACGACCGAAACGCGCCTCTCCAGCGAAGCACGCAGAACCTCCGGGATGCATATGGCAATCCTGTCCTGCTGTACAGTGCTCGGAGGATCGGAGAAGATCGGCTATACCGGCGACCGAGAGGATGCCCCGGATGGAAGGATTGTCCCATTCAAAGCGAATTGAATTGTCCCCTTCACAAACCGAGAGAGAGAGACCCGGCTGGACAAACCTTGTTTGTCTCAGCGTTGTCCCGGATGGATTGTCTAGATGTCGAGATGATTGTCATGCTAGATGTCCCGGATGGATTGGCCATCCACGGATGTCCGACCGATCCATCCATTCAACGCCTTCATTGCATGGCACGGATCCAGCCGGATCATGGATCGACCATCCACGGACGCAAAGACTCAGAGACCCAAAGACAGCCATCGCCCCGGATGGACTGTCCATCCATGCTAGATGTCCCGGATGGATTGTCCATCCACGGATGTCCGACCGATCCATCCATTCAATGCCTTCATTGAAAGGCTCGGATCGACCATCCATGGACTCAAAGACTCACTCAAAGACACAAAGACATCCATGGACGTCATCCTGGGTCCCCACAAGGGGCGAGGTGGGAGTTGTTATACCGAATGGCATCCGGATCGCGGATGGATTGTCCATCCCGGGTCCCCACAAGGGGCGAGGTGGGAGGCGTTATACCGAACGGCATCCGGATCGCGGATGGATTGTCCATCCTGGGTCCCCACAAGGGGCGAGGTGGGAGGCGTTATACCGAACGGCATCCGGATCGCGGCACCCGGATCGCGGATGGATTGCCCAACCTCCTGGGATCCCACCCCCCCCCCCCCCACCGAGGTTGCAGCGGCGCGCTGCATACCGAAGTCAGACGACCTTCACACTCTGGGTCAGTCTGAGGCACAGTCAGTCAGGGGCAGAGGGAATATGGAATCAGACGAGGCGTCTCGCAGTCTCGAAATGTGCGTGGATACGAGCCAAGAGCTCTGTCCGATAAACAACAAGCCCAGAGTCGAGGGCGAGCAGGCAGTACGGTGCCCCCGTTCCTTGCGCAGGAGACAAGGGAGTCGGGCGCGACGCTCCATGTCACCATTTCACGAGGTCACCGTGTACTCCCTAAACGGCGCGGGCGCGCGACCTTGAGGTAGCGCCGCGTTACGTCGTTTACGTCGTTTACGTAAAGGACATTTGGTACGTAGTTTACCAAGGTACATGGAAATGTAAACGAATCCCCGATGATGAGATCGCGTGAAGCACGCAATTACATTAATGACGCCGTAGAGCAAACGCGTGATTAGTCGGTGACGTCAACAATTGGTTCGGGCGCGTGCGGTTCGTTGGCGAAACCGAAAGTCGTCCTCGGCCTGTCGAGCCAGCATGGCACGCTGAGACGAGAGGGCGAGCACGCTGGACCGCAATAATTTGCACGGCCTGAAGTAGCGTCTCGTTCGATGGCTTTCGGGCAGGGTTTGTCCGGGGTTGAAGCGGGGAATAGCGGCAGCAGTGCGGTAGTTATCAACGGTATCTAGCATGATACGATACATCACGCCAACACAAATCACATTTCACAAATCACATTTCACAAATCCCCGAGTGCCGTGAACCCCTTAGAACCCTTTAAGATTGTTTATTAAGGTTATGACAGCGGAAGAAGATGAAAGTTGAGGAAGACCATGCTCGGCGAGTCCCTGAGTGGAGCCAAACGAGCCTCACGCGTTGAGGCGAGTCCGGTTAGCGGTGTTCGCCGGCTTCGCTGAGAAGCCATGCGTAGGTGGGATTCCGACCAGCAGCAATGGGGCCACAGAGTAGTGCCAGCAAGGGGAATCGCATGCACTTCGCGTGAAGAAGGGGTCCATCCAGCGAAGATGCGGCGCGCGCGACTGGCGCGTCGTGCCTAGTGAGGATGCCATCCAGCGATGGTGCTGTGCGTGATTCGTGCATGAGGAGGTGATTCCGGCGAGCAGCGATAGGAATCGCCGGCCTCACCGAGTAGGGCCCGCGAAGGGAGCAACGTGCGGCTTCGCGGCGAGGAGGTGATTCCGAGCAGCGATCGGAATCGTCGGCCTTCCAGAGTATTGCACGCGATGGGTGCAGTGCACGATTCACGCGGAGGAGGTGATTCCACCGAGCAGCCGGAGTGAGCCGGCCGTGTGAGGCACAGCGTGATTCCAACGAGCAGTGCGCGATTCGCGTGGAGGAGGTGGTTCCACCGAGCAGCGAGGGGATTCGCGTGGAGGAGGTGATTCCACCGAGCAGCCGGAGTGAGCCGGCCGTGTGAGGCACGGCGTGATTCCGACGAGCAGTGCGCGATTCGCACGGAGGAGGTGGTTCCACCGAGCAGCGAGTGGTCAGGGAGAGCCGGCCGTGTGAGGCACTGCGTGATCCCGACGAGCAGTGCGCGATCCGCGCGGAGGAGGCGATTCCACCGAGCAGCGAGTGGTCGGAGTGTGCCGGCCCGCGCGGAGGAGGCGATTCCACCGAGTAGCGAGTGGTCGGAGTGTGCCGGCCCGCGCGGAGGAGGCAATTCCACCGAGCAGCGAGTGGTCGGAGTGTGCCGGCCCGCGCGGAGGAGGCGATTCCACCGAGCAGCGAGTGGTCGGAGTGTGCCGGCCCGCGGGGAGGAGGCGATTCCACCGAGCAGCGAGTGGTCGGAGTGTGCCGGCCCACGCGGAGGAGGCGATTCCACCGAGTAGCGAGTGGTCGGAGTGTGCCGGCCGTGTGGAGGCATGGCCGACATGGGAGTCATGATCACTCGCATGGGAATCTCATCTCGGGCCGAGGCACGCAAATCTAGGATGATTCTCTCGGACGGAGCCGTTAGCGTTTCGAGCAACCGAGGCTAGACTCGTACCTTCGGCGCCAAGCGGGTCCGTCGTTCCGACGGGGATGCGGCCCAGGACATTTCCCAGTGGCCTCCTTCAGCAGGCGCCTTGCCGGAGTCCGTCACGCCTGCTCCGGCGTCCGGGCCCCAGGAGAGCAGTTCGCGCTTTGACGGCGCGGTTCCGCAAAATGCTTGCGCATCCGGTCCCGTCGAGGTAGACCGGCAGCGAGAGTCGTCGGAGCTCCGTGGCTGGAGCTGGCTCGATGGGCCCTCAGCTGGTCATTCTTCTCCGAGGTGGGCCGCGCAGGATCATGGAGAATGTCGGGAAACGCTCGTCTGAGATCAGCGTTCATCCGGCCATCGCCAGACTCGTGTCCCGCCATTCCCGAAGATCTTGATTGAGATTAAGTGTTGTGGAAATCAACCAGATTCACAACGTGTTCCATATGTATGGTTTAATCTCAATCAGATCTGTACATCATCCTGTAAAGTACATCATGCAACATACATGTCAGGAATCTAGGCATCATATGAGAAAGATTGAATATATCAGTCAATGCAAGCAAACCTAGAATATAGGCGGGTACGTACCATTCAATTCTACATGGCATTGTATAATGATGTCGCAGGAGTGGCCTCGAGTCGCGGACGTCCGAGGTCTTATAGACACCGCCCAGCGGTTTAAGGGAGCGCCACACCTGGGTTCAACTTTGGTACAATTTCACCACAGGGCGGTTACTCTGCTTATAACAATAATAATATAACACAAGATCCTTTACAAGGAACTTCAATGCAGGACACCAGTAGGCTCATCAATCTTGTGCAATGGTTGCCAACCTATGGTTGTTTGTCCATGCTCTAACCTTTTCAAATGTTGAGCATCAAGCAAGGAAGTAGCTCGTATCATTTTTAAAGTCTTTGGTGTGACTCTAACTCTCTATCATGCTTCCGCATCTGGTCTTGCTCTGAACGTCGTTGGTGACCCTATCAAGCAGCTGGGGTCCCATTGCCTTGTGTGGAGTGGTGTCACGTGGCTGTCTGCATCCAGAAATTGCCCAACAGAGTTCAATGTAGGATACACTTCTGAGCTCAGCCTTTCAAAGAGAAGTTAAGATATCAAGCACCACCATAGAAACAGAGACTCCGAAGGGAAATATGGCAATTAAGAAAGGAGACAAGATAAACCGAACAATTCATTAAGGACAAGAGAGAAAACAGTTAAGAAAGACATGAAAGAGCAATCAGAGATTGCAGACCCTCACTGGGACGTGTTTTGTGTGGTGTATTTTGTGTGGCGTTTATTAGCTGCTGTGTTTGTGTGGTTTATTGACGACGTAGATTTATGTTCAATCCAATATGGCCGCCGAACCACATGACCGATGACGTCATCCATTTAATTCTCCTGTACAATATTTGTGTAGATGATGCTAAAGAAATTTCAAACTGATGATACTTGAAAAATGATATTGATATATAACATGATATTTCAAAAAGTTGTGGACGAGTTGGTTCGGTGACAAAAACAAGGCAATTGGATTTTGGTTTAAATCCGGATCCAGATCCGACCTATCAGTGCGCTACAAAACGTAAACTGTTCAGCCTGGTGGAGGTATGCGCTCTACCAAGTGTCGTTCTCGTTGTTCGAGCGTCCGCTCCGAGTCTGGCCCGTCAGCGGTTAATACACCGGCCGAGTCATACCAAAGACTTTATAAATGGTACGTGCTGCTTACTTGCTTGACGTTCAATATTTAAAAGGATAGAGCGTGGTCAAACCCCATCGGTTGGAATCCATGGGGGGTTTGAGGAAATTCCTCCTGAGGAAATGCCCCGCTGAGTGCGGTTGAGAAAAGTGGTGCCATCGTTATGATGTCGTTGGTACCCAGAGTATCGCAGGAAATGACGCCACTTACCCAAGCTCAGCGGCTGTGTTAAGTGTTTGTCTCGTCAGTATGTCGTGTGTTTGTCATTGATCGTTATCTCCACAATTCGGATTTCAGAAGGTGGAACTGAATCCACCCCAAAATCCTGTATCAGTTGACTTCAAGTATTCACACTAATAATTCTCTCACAATATCCCCTTTGTATCTCACCTGATTAAGTGCATACTTGACTGGTTGTTTCCCAGGCCTCGGATGCAGCCTCACTTGCGCAAATGTGAGACCCAGAGGATACAAGGAAATCAACATGGATGCGACCAGAGTGAGGTTTAAACCGAGTGGTAAGTTCTCCAACTCTGGCTGAGAAAGAAATAAAGAACAGGAAGACATGTTGTGCGTGAAGCAGGTACAGGTGAGTATAAACAAAATGCACTGTGATTGTATGCGACATACAATGTACTGTAATTACATCATAATGGAACATTATCAAAGGTATGTCTCTTAGAGACCGTTGTTAAAGTTAACACAGGTAAATTGTTTTCTTTAAAAAATTTAAGAAGATTTAAAACATAAAAACGATTCTGGATGAATTGAAGAGAATAACCGAGGCATCAGTGTCCATCAGATGTATGATAAACCAGGCGTCTCCGCTGATAACGTTACAGTTGGTTGGTGTTAAAGATTTCACGCTACCTTTTGTGAATAGTAGGTGAGTTATCAACATACCCTGATTTTTTTTTTGAAATTCCTGCTCTAACCTACAGGGGGCACTGCATCAGGGACACCCTCAGCAAATGATGCTATCCGCAGCCAGGTGTTGCATGCGAAAGAAGAAGAAGAGTATCAATATTTTCATTATCTTTACTCGTGAGGTACCCGTGCTACGCACGGGTGGGACGCCAGAAGCAAACAGACAATGCAGAAACGGTGAATGCTAAAGCATGAAACCAATAAATTCCACATTCCTGTAGCACCTTCAGTCGCACGTCAGACATGGACAGCAAGTTCGTGAAGGACTTCCATGAAAAACGTACCCGTTCGCAAACAAACGGGTACGTTTGTTCCATACCCAGTCAATGGCGAATGTGCATATGGCGATCCGCGAATTCACGTTTAGAAAGTAGAAAACATCATGGCATTTCGTCATTCACTTGAACTCAATATCTCATTTTTCATTACAAACAGCATAACTCCAATCACAAATTAAATAACATTAATATAAAAAAATAAACTTTTAACAACATTCGTGACATAAACAAATATTTAAATCCTGATGTGAAGTTCCGTACGGTTGGGTGAATACAATTACGAATTCAAAATCGTAATTGTATTCACTCAATTCCAATCATCAATTTATACTTTAACAAAACGATTAACACGATTAACGTTTAACGATTTAACATTACGATTGAATGACGGTTGTATTGGGATATTATCAAACACGCGCATTGCCGTCTTCTGTCCACTTCCGGATTCGCTGCAGGTTCGTAATTCTCATCAAAATCTAAACAGTATTTGTAGAATTTCAATAAAAGCCACATCACTGTTCATATCGGTAAATATTATTCCATCGTGTTTGGAAAAACTGGAAAATTAGAAATTTGGAAAACGTGGAAAAAATTATAGCCTATTTTACTCCAGGGGATCCCAGGAATACCCACCCAAAATATCGTTGCAATCGGTTCAGCCGTTTTTATGGTACCTCCGAACGGACAGACGGACGGACATTTGGTGAATCTTACTATAATTCACCAAATGTCCGTCTGTCTGTCCGTCCGTTCGAAGGTACCGCAAAAACGGCTCAACCGATCCAATGATATTTTGGATGCGTATTCCTGGGACCCCCTGGAGTAAAATAAGCTATATTGTTTTTCCAATTTTTCCAATTTTTCAATTTCCAGTTTTTCCAAACACGATGGAATAATATTTACCGATATGAACAGTGATGTGGCTTTTATTGAAATTCTACAAATACTGTTTAGATTTGGATGACAATTATGAACCTGCCGCGAATGCGGAAGTGGACAGATGACGGCAATGCGCGGGTTTGATAATATCCCAATACAACCGTCATTCAATCGTAATGTTAAATCGTTAAACGTTAATCGTGTTAATGGTTTTTAAAAAGTATCAATTGATGATTGGAATTGAGTGAATACAATTACGATTTTGAATTCGTAATTGTGTTCACCCAACTGTACGGAACTTCACATCAGGATTTAAATATTTGTTTATGTCACGAATGTTGTTAAAAGTTTATTTTTTATATTAATGTTATTTAATTTGTGATTGGAGTTATGCTGTTTGGAATGAAAAAAGAGATATCGAGTGCAAGTGAATAATGGAAAGCCGTGATGGTTTCGATTTTCTAAACGTGAATTCGTGGATCGCCATATGCAGATTCGCCATTGACTGGGTATGGAACAAACATACCCGTTTGTTTGCAAACGGGTACGTCTTTCATGGAAGTCCTTCACAAACCTGCTGTCCATGTCTGACGTGCGACTGAAGGTGTTACAGTAATGTGGAATTTATTGGTTTCGTGCTTTAGCATTCGCCGTTTCTGCATTGTCTGTTTGCTTCTGGCCTCCCACCCGTGCTTAGCACTGGGTATGGAACAAGCACGGGTACCTCACTAGTTATAGTAAGATGATATCAAAGTATTAACCAAATCACATTCAGTTGTATTTTATGAAATTTTATATTATCGGTCAATACTTTGTGTGTCTGCCCTTTGCTGACTTCAGTGCCGTCACTCTATTATCCATACATCCTGTATATGACTGATCTTTTCTACCCCTGTTAATTCACCCTATATCCACTTTTTTGAAATACCGACTTCTTTCCTGGAAGTCCTAGCAGTATCCATGTGTTTTATACCTCTCCCCCTTTTCTTCCCATGCCTGCTCCCCCCAAGCTCTCTTCCTCCCACAGATCTCCCGATGTCCCTGCTCTCAAATGTTGTACTTGTGTGCTTCCCCCTCTCTCCCCCATCTTGTCTCCCGCTCCCTTTATCATATGTTTTATGTGTCAGTTTGTCTTTTTGTGATCAATGTTAGCTCTTACACGAGCCTCGATCTTATATACAAAACAAAACAAAACCATTCTTACAGGAATATTGTGTCAGTTGTGTGAAGTTAGTTGGGTTCCTGCGGTTCTTCTTTCCTGTCGGTTCCTGGTGTTCTATTGTGGATCATCATCTTGTTGGAAAATGATTCCTCTTCCGATTGTACGATTTCCACTAGGAACTGCTTCGTGCTGCAGTATAAATCCACAGTCACGGCTCACCTCCACTCATTCGTTCCTCTTTTTTCCCACCTGTGAAACCAACTTCCACATCCTCTTCAACCTCAATCTCCCCTCCAGATCTTCAAGACAGCTGTTCACCACCATCTCAAATCGTCCCCAATCCGAAACCATTACCCGTTAACCCCACAAATCTCACTTCCTTCCAAATTTCCAGTTTTTCCTCCTGAGAGTTCCTTTCTGTATCCATCTTGTCCACCCCATGCATCCTGTCCTTCCCCCCATTCCTCCTCACACTCATTGTTTGTCCGTCTCCCTCTATCTCGGCATTCGGCTCTGCTGTTGGTGTTTTCCCCCTCTCCTTTTTTTCCTGTTGCGTCCCGATTCGATCAGTGTACGAGTGCAAGCTCTTCCACGAGCCTCGACTAGGTATACAAAAACATGTAAAAAAAAATAGGAGCTACATTCCCATTCCCAAGCACTCCTCTCTTCCAGGTTATTGTGATCTTTCCACCGCTCCCTCACCTTTTTTTAGGAGCGGTTGGTTTGCTCCTTTTCTGTGTTTCATCCCCGCTCCCACTTCCTTTTCTTGCTCTGTTTCATTCAACCCGTGTGCAGCTTGGTGTTTCCCCCTTTCAATCTTATTCCCTTCCATTCTGCTCTAGCTCTTCCATGAGCCTCAATCATGTATACAAAAAATAAATAAAAACATTACATGCGGATTAATTAAAAGGCAAATCCTAGAAAGGATATATCATTTCAAAACAAATTCTAGACACAAATTGATTGAAGTTACAATTGTTTCTTTGAGTAAAAACTGATGTTTGGGTAAAAACAAGGAGAAAAAGACAGAAAATGTTAAAGCCCTCGTGGTCTTCGTAATTTTGCTGTGCGGAGTTAAAGGCCGCCAGTCGACCACCTTTGGTCAGATTACAAAACAAAATCTTCACCATATGAATACTCTCATGTATTGTCTTTGTGCCAAGTTTGAACAAAATCTGTCCATGCATCTCAGAGATATGGTACCGGACGGATGGGCAGACGGTCGAGACCCAATCCGTAAGCCCCCCTTTTCGGACTAAGTCCAACGGTGGCGACTAAACTTGACAACTTGCACAAAAGAGAATTCCTCCGCAAACGAGAGCGGTACGGCACACCATCAAAAACACAAGCAATATCCAAGGAGATCACTCAAGTCTTGTCTGTGTCCTTTTCATAAAAAGAAAAATGAAGAAGATAGTTCATAAATAGATGGAACAACACACCGTGCATCTGAGCTTTAGAAGAGGGGCATTGCAATCAAAGATCGATGTTTGTCTATCAATAAGTGGTTTCTAAGAGTTTGTACCTTGTCTGCACAGATGGATATCCAAATTAAGAACAAGGCAGGATTCAGGATGGCTCCTTGCATGGTGAGCACCCATAGTATGGATATTGTTCGGCTGTGCAACACAAAGAGACAACATCCAGTTGTACAACAATCGACCTCAATTTCAACATCAACACGCAATTGAAAGTTGTAGTAACGAATGCTCTGCAACCACCATTTGGGGTTGTTGCTGAGCACATGTTACCACCAACAGTTACAGTTGGATGTGAAGGTTGAAATGGTCCTAATGGAGGTGACCACTCATGACAACGACATATCATACCTCATTGGAAGCGAGTAGCTTTCCTTTGGAGCAAGATGCTGTAAAATTCAGCAAATAACTAACATTACCATTGAGAGTGGGGAGAAACAATTATACAAACTTTATTACCTTCACCACCAAAGGTCACGTTGGTCATATTGGGTCACTGAATTGGTTCACCAATCAAAGCCTTGAAGTTCATTGTGAAGTCAAAAGCTCAAAGTTCAAGGTCACATAAAATCATCAATTTTCATCTGATTGACTTGAAATCTGAACAGGGTTTGCATATTGGTCACTGAATCCTATTGTTCGAGGACGAAAGGTCAAAGGTCACATAAAATCATCAATTTCCATCCGATTGACTTGAAATCTGAACAGGGTTTGCATATTGGTCACTGAATCCTATTGTTTGAGGACGAAAGGTCAAAGGTCACATAAAATCATCAATTTTCATCCGATTGACCTGAAATCTGAACAGGGTTTGCATATTGTGTTACGACTGAATCCCATTGTTTGAGGACGAAAGGTCAAAGGTCACAAAGTCATCAATGTTCTTCCAATTAACTTGAAATTTGAACAGCATTTGCATATTGGGTCACAGACCTGGATCACAAAAAATCAGAACAAATTATCTAGCCATGTTGACATGTCAATGGTTTCCATGACAACAATTTCACCCCTATTATAATCAAATGGACTTTTTGTGATTTTTACCATACCTTAATAATTTTTCGAGATATCAAGTTGGAACTTACGCACGTTATTTGTACATACATGTCTAAAATCTGGTCAAAATTAGTCAAAGGTAATGGTCAAGGCCATCCAAAACATGCAAAACACCTATTGGGCCAAAACACCTATTGGGAAAAATGTGTCAGCCAAATTTGTTATGCATAACAATCAATCGTGTAAAACACTTGATAGGTCAAATTTTCCAGATTGCTGTTTCCATGGCAACTATTGTTTATTTGGATTTGGCAAGTATCGTGCTGTGCATGACATCTTTCTTGTTTGTCTGTTTGTGAGCAGGATACCTGAAACTGTTGTGGATGGATTTGGACAAAACTTGGTGGATGAGTTGTCAAGGTGACAATAACAAGCCGATTCGATTTTACAAAAGGTCCGAATCCAGATCCGACCTATCAGTGGGATACAACGCATAAACTGTTCAGCCTGGCGGAGGTATGGTTAGAGGTAACGATTAAGGTGATCTTGAGTTAGGATCTTAGGGTCTTGAGTTTGAGCGAGTCCCTCTCAAAGCAGGTTCAAAAACCATCAACCATCAAACATCACACGGTATTTGATGTGGTAAGAATGGTGTACACAATCCCCTATTTAAATAGATGATTTGAAATTGGCAAGAGTCCACCGTATGGCTCTTTAATAAGAGTGACCGTAAAGATGATGTTGCTCATAAAGTAGCTTTCAAAATTATCAAGGTTCTGTTTCAGAAGCAAACACTCATTGTCAGAAAGTTCACAAGGAGCATTCCTTGCGTTTTACAAAACAGATACGTGTCTCAGTTATATGGCGGCGAAAGAAGTACTTGTTCCCAAGTGGTTCATACATTTTGGTGTAGCTATTGCAGACATATTTTCAGAGAGCATGTGGCACACCTGATAATCCACATGCATTCACGCCATTACTAAAGCCTGATCCCAACTACAACCGTACGTGGTTAGAGGTGCTACGGGCAGAAAACGGCAACAACAACAGAAAGGTCCGGTGTTGAGGTGCATGGTGGCTCCGGGCTTCTTGCTCAGGAATTGCATCTGTTGCAGCAGGAATAAATGGATGACAAACGAAAAGTACCTGCAGAAGAACAAGAAAGAGAGATTTCATTGAGAGTATTTGAAAGAAAATGTTTTGAAACAAAAGTTGCATAAGGCAGGAAGTGAAAAGGGAACAAAACCCACAGAAACATGAAAGATAATTGGTCAAGGTTAGACTATCTTTCCTCGAAATATTTATTACATTTATTGGCATCCCTATGTGCAAGCAAACTTACTTAAACATCTAAACTGAGCAGGATTCATTCAAGAACAAAAGTGACTTGACGCAAACTTTTCAACCTCCCTCTTCCCATGGTCGAAATTAAGATCAAGAAGTACAATTGGTGTCAGATTCTAACAAGAATATGTTCATTATGGTCCATTCTTGAGGATAAAACAAACTCAAAAAAACATTTTCCATAAAAGAGTAATTATGTCACTTCTATTGTTATTGTAGATGGTGGCTTGCAAACCGAGCCTCAAGGGCAGTGTACAGAAACGTTTTTAAAATAATAATAAATAAAAGATGAAAGAAGAGCGAATACAAGAAGTATCTGGGTACAGCACTAAGGAATATCTTTTCAAATCCTTGATAAGGTCAGGTCAGGTATAGGAGCATGCGCCGGTCGGGGCAGCGCGTCGCCGCATCCACTTTCCAACGGTACTCCAGGGGCCTCCGTCTGGCCATCCACCAGGCTGATGCCTGGCCCATCCCTATCTCCTAGAGATGTCGATCAACCTGCTGCAACCATGAGGCACGCGGTCGGCCCGTTGGCCTCCTCCACTCACGAGGCTCCCTTGCTGAGAGTATCTGGTGAACTGGATCAGCGTCCGGAAAACGAGCCACATGTCCATACAGCCGCAGCTGACGTTCATGGACCATACAGAAAACAAATCTCATCTGAGTCTCTCTCAGCAACTGCTCGCTGGACACAAAGTCTGATCAGCGATAGCCAAGGATTCTCTGAAGAGACTTGGTTCCAAAGGAGTTAAGTCTCATTCTCTGGCCCTTGGTAAGGGTCCAAGTTTCGCATCCGTAGAGCAAGACTGGAAGCACCAAGGACTTAAAGACTCTGACTTTCGTCCTTCTGCATAGATACCGACAGCGCCATACCCCATGATCCAGTGAATCCATGACTCCCCAGGCCTGACCCAGACATCTATCAACCTCTGGCGCGCAACATGTGGAGACATGAATAACACTGCAAAGGTAAGTGAATCTCTTCGTGACCTCAACATCTTTGCCAAAAACAGGCACAAACAAGATGGCAGCATCTAATATGTCATTGAAAGCCTGGATCTTGGTTTTGACCCATGAAATCCATAAACCCAGCGGCTCCGCAACCTCATTCAGTGTCTGGAGGGCCCTTGTAAGAATATCCAGGTCTCTGCATAGATGACTGCATCATCTGCGAAATCAAGGTCGGAGACCTTGACACTCCCAAACGATGCACTGTAGCCTGACCTCTCCGACATCCTCCGCAGAATCCAGTCCATACAAGTGCTGAAGAGTGTGGGAGCCAGTACACACCCCTGCTGAACTCCAGTAACAACTGGAAATAAGTCAGAGATAGAGCCACCACACAGCACTCTCAATACCAGAGTATTTTTCAGAGATCAGATTGATCAGCATTGGTGGCACCCCATGAAGACCAATAATCCTCCAGAGGGCTTCCCGATTCACCGAATCGAACACTTTGCGGAGATCAACATAGGCTGCAAGCAACCCCTGGTGCAACTCTCGCTTGCATTTGGTGAGGACCCGAAGCGCAAGGATACGGTCAATCGTTGACTTATTTGGTGTAAAGTCCGACTTCTCTGGTCGCCTGTTCTCGAGCAGATGGCGGCGAACCCTCTCAAGAATGATCCAAGCAAAGACCTTGCCTGGCACCGAGAGTAGCGTCACCCCTCGGTAGTTGTTGCAGTCCTGGTGATCACCCTTCTCTTTCCAGAGGGGGAAAACAAGGCCCCTCTACCAGTCAATTGGGATGATGCCTGTGCTCCAAACAGAGCACAGAACTGCATGCAAAGACTCAAGTACAGCATTTCCACAAGCCTTGAGAAGCTCATCATGGATGCCACAAATCCCAGGAGTTTTGCCCCCTTTCAGCTGGTTCACCGAAACCTGCGTTTCCACAAGTGAAGGCAGTTCACAGTTGATTGGGGGTTCAGCATTTGGGATAGCAACACCTCTGACATCCAACTCAGCAGCTGGTGGGTCAGCCTGGTACATCCACTCAAAATAACCGGCCTAGCGGGCCACCATCCTCTGCTCTAACTGCAGTACACCGAGGGACAGGCTTAGAGGAACGCAATGCACGGATTCTTCTGTAAGCAGGACGAGAATCACATGTCCACTAGTGATGCTCCACCCTTTCACAGATTCCTCGCACATAGTCCTCCTTGTCCACCCTCAGTGAGCGTACAGTTTTACGCCTCAGCTCCTCGAAAAATTCAGCTCTGCCATCGAGCCTGGCCCTGCGACTCTGGTTGATGGTACCAAGCGTCTTCTGAGAAACAAAGTTCTTCTTTGCCTGACGGTGGGTTCCAAGACAGCCACCGGAAACATCAAGGATGGTGGTCTTGAAGGCACTCCACAACTCCTCAGGGTCCTCCAAAGCATTCAGACCCCCCCAAAACCCCACTCAACCTGCTCGCAAGCTCCTCAGTGACCCTCTCCTCTTTGAGCTTGCCCACATGCAGCCTAGACTGGGATGATAGCATTCTCTTGGATTTGAGCTACAACTTCAGAGTTGCTACAACAAGCCTATGGTCAGTGTTGAGGAACTGAGCACTCCGGTAGACCCTGCAGTTCCGGAGCATCCGCCATCGACTATCAATGAGCACATGGTCAATCTCCTTCGCCACACCACCAGCATTGGAATACCAAGCCCAGCGATGAGGCTGTGGGCACTGAAACCATGGGTCAGCCACCCTAAGTCCATGACTTCTTGCAAAGCCGAGGAACTTAGTGCTATTCTGGTTCACAGTCCCGGATCCATGGCGACCAACACATGCTTCATAATCATCCCTATCAGTGCCAGTCGATGCATTGAAATCCCCCAAGACTAGAAGAGTATCTCTCCTGGGGCACTGATCAACCAGACTTGAGCGTGGCGTAGAATGCCTCCTTCACAGTGAGATCACTTTCCATAGTCGGAGCATATACAGAGACCAGGGAAATGACACGCAAAGAGTGACGAATCCTAAGTCTCATAATACGCTTGTTGACAGGTGTTAGTTAGCTCGACTATCATAGGAGTCAGCTTATTGGACACAGCTATAGCAACTCCCTGGGCATGGTATCCATCAACCGACCAGACCAGTAGTATGTGTAACAACCCACCATATTCTCACCACTATCCAGCCTCCGAACCTCAGAAAGTGCTGCAACACTGATGTTCAAACGTTGGAGCTCAGATGATAGCAGAGACAGGTGATCATCCTCTCTTAGAGTAAGAACGTTCCGGGCACCCACCCGTCGGGACTGCCTCAGACCCAAGGAGACCGTCGTCTGGTGGACAACGCCTCAGCACCATCCCGACACACACCTCCACAACCCAACCCAGGAAAGTTACCCTGTGCTTTTCCTCCTATTATAAATGAATGGGGGTCCTGAAGGCTTTGCCCCAATCCCGTCATTCGGTGAGCTGCCCTGCGAAGGGCAGCTGCACAGGAGGGGACTCCCAAGGAGTGTTTTTTTTTTTAGTTGTGTTTTTTGTGCGTGTTGCGGAATGACATGTTTTTATGGTGGCCGGAGTGCGAATCCTGCCACCAACCTCCTAGAAAGAGGTAACCCGACTGCAGAAGGACGTCCGCGGACACAGTTGGGCACCAGATATGGATGTCCGTTGGCTCACATGGAGCTCCTCCACCCTTTGACAGGTCTTGCTTTAGCCCTGCTAGGTGTCCATATCCAAACACCCCGATACATCATTTTAAAACACGTTAAGTGCACTTACACGTTGGCCACACACCCATTGAAGAGAACGGATCTTGGAATCCAAAGTCCGATGCATGATGTCACAGCAATAAGCTTGGGACGCAGAGGAGGAGAAGAGGGATGGAAGAGGCAGATGAAAGGCACAGACAGAAATATATGCAGATAATGGCCTGAAATTTTTATTATGAAACTAGAATGGCATTCGGTAGAGCGCATATCTCCACCAAGCTGAACAGTCTACGTTTTGTATCTCACCGATTGGCCGGATCTACAATGGGATCTGAACCAAAATCGAATCAGCTTGTTCTTGTCACTTAACCAACTCATCCACAAAGTTTTGTCATAATCTGGCCACAACTTTTTGAAATATCGTGCTCTGTGTGCACCTATGTGTCTTCTGTGCCAAACTTGTCTGCACCCCGTTTGCACCATGCATGCATGTCTTGTGTCCTGTTTTTGTCTTTTGTGTTCTGATCCGTTCACTGCACAAGCTCTTCAACGAGCCTCGACTATGTGTACAAAAAAGTCTCTCAATGGTGAAGAATCAATGATTAATCACTTTTGAGAAGTTCAGTCTGACCAGTCCAGTGACCCCACTCAGACATCAGCCAATTTCATTTTGTTCATTGTGCAGTACAAAACAAATGAAGAGCAAAAATGCAAAAAAAAATTCTAATCAACTTTCAGGGTCCAGATATGGCTCCCTGGAGTTTGGGCCCCCCTGTGGCCCGAGTGAAAAGTATAAAGTTTGGACCATATTTATAGCTAACTGCAAGGGTGTGCCCAATTTTTCTTTCTGTATGGTGTATCACCGATCACAAAGACTATAATGAAGATCAAGACCGATAGTCCAACAACGGCGAAGCCCGGCTGGGATTTGCTGAGTGGAGGATCTTCTGTCCCACTGTCATGTGACCAGATCCTCAGCTCCCCTCAAGTCACCATGCCAAACGCAAGTCGAGAACTCCTCCCCTCCCCCTTTACCCCTCAAGTCACCATGCCAAACACAAGTCGAGAACTCCTCCCCCCCACCCCCCCTTTCCCCCTCAAGTCACCATGCCAAACGCAAGTCGAGAACTCCTCCCCCCCCCACCCCCCCTTTCCCCCTCAAGTCACCATGCCAAACGCAAGTCGAGAACTCCTCTCCCCCTTTACCCCTCAAGTCACCATGCCAAACACAAGTCGAGAACTCCTCTCCCCCTTTACCCCTCAAGTCACCATGCCAAACACAAGTCGAGAACTCCTCCCCCCCACCCCCCCTTTCCCCCTCAAGTCACCATGCCAAACGCAAGTCGAGAACTCCTCCCCCCCCACCCCCCCCTTTCCCCCTCAAGTCACCATGCCAAACGCAAGTCGAGAACTCCTCCCCTCCCCCTTTACCCCTCAAGTCACCATGCCAAACGCAAGTCGAGAACTCCTCTCCCCCTTTACCCCTCAAGTCACCATGCCAAACACAAGTCGAGAACTCCTCCCCCCCACCCCCCTTTCCCCCTCAAGTCACCATGCCAAACGCAAGTCGAGAACTCCTCCCCCCCCACCCCCCCTTTCCCCCTCAAGTCACCATGCCAAACGCAAGTCGAGAACTCCTCCCCCCCACCCCCCCTTTCCCCCTCAAGTCACCATGCCAAACGCAAGTCGAGAACTCCTCCCCCCCCCACCCCCCCTTTCCCCCTCAAGTCACCATGCCAAACGCAAGTCGAGAACTCCTCCCCCCCACCCCCCCTTTCCCCCTCAAGTCACCATGCCAAACGCAAGTCGAGAACACCTCCCCCCCACCCCCCTTTCCCCCTCAAGTCACCATGCCAAACGCAAGTCGAGAACTCCTCCCCCCCACCCCCCCTTTCCCCCTCAAGTCACCATGCCAAACACAAGTCGAGAACTCCTCCCCCCCACCCCCCTTTCCCCCTCAAGTCACCATGCCAAACGCAAGTCGAGAACTCCTCCCCCCCCCCCTTTACCCCTCAAGTCACCATGCCAAACGCAAGTCGAGAACTCCTTCCCCCCCCCCCCCTTTACCCCTCAAGTCACCATGCCAAACGCAAGTCGAGAACTCCTCTCCCCCCTTTACCCCTCAAGTCACCATGCCAAACGCAAGTCGAGAACTCCTCCCCTCCCCCTTTCCCTTTCCCCCTCAAGTCACCATGCCAAACGCAAGTCGAGAACTCCTCCCCCCCCTTTCCCCCTCAAATCACCATGCCAAACGCAAGTCGAGAACTCCTCCCCCGCCCCCCCCTTTACCCCTCAAATCACCATGCCAAACGCAAGTCGAGAACTCCTCCCCCCCCCCCCTTTACCCCTCAAGTCACCATGCCAAACGCAAGTCGAGAACTCCTCTCCCCCCTTTACCCCTCAAGTCACCATGCCAAACACAAGTCGAGAACTCCTCCCCTCCCCCTTTCCCTTTCCCCCTCAAGTCACCATGCCAAACGCAAGTCGAGAACTCCTCCCCCCCTTTCCCCCTCAAATCACCATGCCAAACGCAAGTCGAGAACTCCTCCCCCCCCCCCCCTTTACCCCTCAAATCACCATGCCAAACGCAAGTCGAGAACTCCTCCCCCCCCCCCTTTACCCCTCAAGTCACCATGCCAAACGCAAGTCGAGAACTCCTCTCCCCCCTTTACCCCTCAAGTCACCATGCCAAACACAAGTCGAGAACTCCTCCCCTCCCCCTTTCCCTTTCCCCCTCAAGTCACCATGCCAAACGCAAGTCGAGAACTCCTCTCCCCCCTTTACCCCTCAAGTCACCATGCCAAACGCAAGTCGAGAACTCCTCCCCTCCCCCTTTCCCTTTCCCCCTCAAGTCACCATGCCAAACGCAAGTCGAGAACTCCTCCCCCCCTTTCCCCCTCAAATCACCATGCCAAACGCAAGTCGAGAACTCCTCCCCCCCTTTCCCCCTCAAATCACCATGCCAAACGCAAGTCGAGAACTCCTCCCCCCCTTTCCCCCTCAAGTCACCATGCCAAACGCAAGTCGAGAACTCCTCTCCCCCTTTACCCCTCAAGTCCCCCTGCCAAATGCAAGTCCAGAACACCCCCTTCCCCTCCCCCACTTCCCTTTCTCATCCCCCATCCCTCTCCTTTCTCTCCTCCCCTCATCACTTCCTCCTCCCTTTCTTTTTCTCTCTTTCTCTTTCTCTTTCTCTTTCTCTTTCTCTTTCTCTCTCTCTCTCTCTCTCTCTCTCTCTCTCTCACTCTCTCACTCTCTCACTCTCTCACTCT